>NC_069781.1:161533929-161836959 GCF_027406575.1 Nycticebus coucang
CCCCTATGACTGTGCCTCCAAAAAAGAAAGTCCCTTGCGAGCCTAAGTGCGTCTTCAGCAAAGAGAAAGGTGATTACAATGGGAATGAAAGTAGAAATAATTGTGCTCAGAGAAAGGCCGACTCCATCAGTCATTGGGAAAGCAGTAGGCTTCAGTCACTCAACTATTGAACAGTTGGAACAATTATAAAAGATAAAGTGAGAGTAATGAAATATGTAAAAGGCAGTGCTCCAATGAAAGCAACAGTTATTATTAAGTGGTATAGTGGATTTTAATTATTTAAATGGAAAGGTTATTATTGATTTGGTTAGAAGATGAAAATGAGCACATTTCTATTAGCCTAGTGTTGATGCAACATTAGATGCTTTAGTATTCTCTTCTGAAATTTCTCAAGTCTCTTATCTAAGCTTTTTGTATGACTTTGTTTTTATGTTATTTGCTTGATTAAAAGAACCTAGGCCAGGCATGGTGGCTCATGCTTGTAATCCTAGCACTCTGGGAGGCCAAAGTGGGTGAATTGCTTGCGCTCAGGAATTCCAGCAAGCTAGACCCCATCTCTAAAAATAGCCAGGCATTGTGGGAAGCACCTAGCTACTTGGGAGGCTGTGACAAGAGGGTCACTTGAGCTCAAGCGTTTGAGGTTGCTTGAGCTTTGACACCATGGCACTCTACCCAGAGCAAGAAAGTGAGATTCTGTCTCAAAAAAAAAAAAAAAAAAATCCCAATTGTTTCTGTACCTTAATAATACAGTAGATAGGTATTATTATTACAGTATTATACTGTATTATTATTACCACATGTGAGGCATTATAGTATTGTTATTATTATTATGGTTTATGTGCTATTCTTCAGGGATTTGAGTTATATACAAATCTGAACTAAAGACATTCTCAGGAGCTTATCTTATGAGATAATAAAATACCTATGTGACGAAATAAAGTGAGGTGAATGACATAGACATTGTGATGTACAATTCAGCTACTCTTGACCTTGTGATGAGAGAAGGAGCATCATCTGCTTTAAGTGATCCTAGATCATTGAGTCATGACAATGTTCATGTTGTATTGTCAGGAAAAGATGATATTGTTGACTAACAGTTAGGTGGTATATTAAGTGTAGGTAGGATAGACAAAGGGATGATTTATGTCCCAGGCAGGATTAAGCTGGGGGGCACAGGATTTCATTATGCTACTCACAACAGTGCACAATTTAAAACTTATGAATTGTTTATTTTCCACATAGTATTTTAAGGTCATGGTATATTGCAGCTGACTAAAACCAAGGAGAGCAAACTGTGGATAAGGGGAGAATACTACATAATTTATATTCATTCGCATGTTTGTCCATTCTTTGAATGCAGAGAATAGTTATTATGGTCAGTAACTAATAGTGATTTCTCTCATTAAAACCTTACTCTCTGAGCTTTTTATTTATTATAGACTGTAATTACAATGTATTACTATGTAGAGATTCAATTTATTTTCAACTCATGTTCCAGAATGTCCTATTCTCACCAACATTAGAAAATCAAAATTAACTCCCAATGGTAGTAGAATACAGAAGACTAAAATAGTTCAAATTGGCATGACAAGGACATTGTGATTATGTGGAAAGTGGCAATGCCCTCATGAAGAGATGAAAAAGTCATTTCTAGGTTGAACACTAATTAGGGATAGAGATAGGGAAGAAATCAAAGTTTCTTAGAAATTACAATGACTGAAAGACAGAAGAAAAGAATAATCAGAGAACTATAAATTTGGAGACCAAACTAAGAATAAGGATTATAATTTGACAGAAGATTATGAGATGGATGTATGTGGGACATACAACTGACAAAGTGGAGCCCATAGATGACTCAAGGGAAAAAAAAGGAGCATAGACCACACTAGACTGGAGGGAGTTGTTTGAACTGTATCTTACAAAGTATTTACTTAGTTATTTGGTGAAATGGAAAGAAATTATTTTTTTACTGAATATAATTATGACTATATGAACTGTGCATTGGAATACATTTCATTCCATAGTGTGGATGCAGTCATATCTATGTTGTTTTCACAATGTCCTAGTTAGAAAATCAATATTTTGTCTTGGAGAATTTCACAATTCATTTCTATAGGAACACACCCTGAGTTCTTTTGGGAGAACATTTAATGGATGATAGAGAAAAATATGGAAGGTGAGTTTAACCTATGGTAACTCATGCAAGTTCAGGAAAAGGAAGCGAAAGAGTTAATAATGAGATAACTTATATTTACCTCTGTTCCCTTAGGGATCTGTTTCTGCCTCTTACGATAGATTTTGTCATGTCTGCCCACATTGCACTACTAAAAACAATTCTTATGTTCCCATATTACTTTGATTTTATCTTAATTCAGTACAAGACATCAAATATGATGTAAATAATCCTCTATAAATTGGTTATTTTCCTCAAGCGGAGCTTGTAAGTGTTGCTTTATTAAAAATTTTATAGAAATATGAAACTTGTACTGAGATTGTATTTGGTTTTCACATTTCTACTTTACCTTCCATATGGCTTCAAATTAAATGTGTTTTTGTCAGCTTCTTCCATCTGAAAAGCTCTCTGCAGGTAACTCTTAATATTAAGAAAACTTCTAAAGAAGTTTAATCAGCAAATGGATTGTGCCTGGAAAGGCAAATAACTTATATTTTAAAATGAGTAAACCAGAAATATAATATTTGACATTATTTTATTTATATACATAATGCATCACTATTTTACATATTATATCCTGTTAAAGAAAAATATGTTACAGTGCTTTGAATTTTCAGATTTCAGGCCTTATATCTGAAATAATCTTTTAAAAATTCAAATATTTCAGGTGGCGCCTGTGGCTCAAGGGGTAGGGCGCCGGTCCCATATGCCGGAGGTGGCGGTTTCAAACCCAGCCCCGGCCAAAAACCCAAAAAAAAAAAAAAAAAAATTCAAATATTTCAAATTTTTAATTTTTATGCTTTATTTGATATAGTTTAGTATACAACTTTCTAGTAATTTTGACTTAAGTAATCATTCAAAATAAATATTTTAGTTTCCACATTTGTATTTTACATTATCTGAGTACTTAAGTAAGGAAATTTAAAGAAAAGAAAGCAAAGAAAATAGTTTTTTTTTGTGGTAGTTTATTTTTGGTAGAGTATAAAATGTTCAATATTTAAATTACCTCCTAGTGCATTGGTTGAAATGTTCTTTTATTTACCTATAATATAATATTGTTTATCAAATTGTGCTTACAGAGACATAGCTATCTTTATTAAATATCAAAATATTAAAAATGTCTGTTTGTTTTCTGGTTAATTGCATTATTTTAGGGGGAGTTTCAAAAATTGTCTTCAGATTGGAGTTATGTTTCTGTTAAACAATATCTATAGACAGTAATGTTTTCATTTTTTATTTAAGAATTTTAGGGGTCCACATGTTTTGTTTACATACTTTATTTTTTGTACAGATTGAGTCAAACTTGTCAGTGTGCCTTTCACCAAGTGTGCACTATACCCAATAAGTGTGTGTTTACCCATGCCTTTTTCCCTATTCCCCAGCTTGATTTTCATTGAGATTTACTTGAGATTTCACTGAGATTTACTTCCATATGTAAATCACTTACATGTTGATTAGTAAGATAAGTAAATCACTTAAGTGTTGATTAGTCCCAACTTGGTATTGAGTACGTGTTTGTTTCTCCATTCTTATGATGTTTAACTTAGAAGAATAGTTTCCAGTTTGATTCAGGTTGTCACAGATGATCCTAGTCATTTCTTTTATGGCTTAGTAGCACTCCACAGTATGCATATACCATATTTTATTAGTCCATTCATGTATTGGTGGGCACTTGGACTGTTTCCACATCTTTGCGATTATGAATTGTGCTTCTATAAACATTTGAGTGCAGGTGTCCTTTTTATAAAACAACCTTTTTCCTTAGGATCTATACTCAGCAGTGGGATTGCTGGATCAAATAGTAGGTCTATCGTAAGTTCTTTGTGTTATCTAAATGCAATTTTCCATAGTGTTTTTATTAGTTTGCAGTCCTACCAACAGTTGTATAAGCGTTTCTTTCCCTTGGTATCCACACTAGCGTTTGTTGTTTCATCCTCATTGGAGTTAGATGATATCTCATTGTAGTTTTGATCCACATTTCCCTAATGATTAGAGATGTTGAGCATTCTTTCATGAGTTTTTTAGCAGTTAGTATATTTTCACTTGAAAAGTTTCCATTCCTGTCTTTTGCCCACTTTTTAATGAACTTGTTTGCTTAAAACATGCACTGGGGAAAAGAATTCCTATTCAATAAATGATGCTGGCAAAACGGGATTACCACATGTAAAAGATTGAAACAGAATTTGTACCTCTCACCACTCACTAAAGTTAACTCACAATGGATGACGGACTTATACTTACGACAGGGAACTGTAAGAATCCTAGAAGGAAATGTTGACAAAAATTCTTATAAATATCAATCTCAGCTAAGAATTCATGAAGAAGAACCCAAGAGCAATCACAGCAACAACAAAAATAAATAAATGGAGCCCGATCAAAATAAAAATTTTTGCACAGCCAAGGACATGATGAAAAGAGCAAATAGACAACCCACAAAATGAGCAAAAATATCTACATGCTGTACATCTGATAACCATAAAGGACTAATAACCAGAATCTGTATTTATTTTTCAAATAGAACTTTCTTACACTTCATTGTTCGGTTACTACAAAAGAAAAACCACTTTTTTTCCTACCAACTTTAGCCTTCATGTTTAAATAATAAACTTTATTTTGATTTAAACCTATAAACCTTTTCTATAGGGATATAATAATTCTGAATATAAACTATTTGTTACGGATTGGGTAAACAGTTGATGTTCTTGCAGGCTTAAAATGTATTAACTAATTGACGTATCCTTAGATTCTAATTAATGAAGATAACAGTGCTCCTCATGACATCATTGTAGCAGAGAAGATAGGAAATCATAACAAGATGAGACAAACGCTATACTTTGGGTACATGCAACCGAATATGGGACAGTTTGACAGGATCATTGATCTTAGGTAGAGGAATGGCTAGGAGAGGGTACGTATAGTCCCTCTCATGAACAAATCTGAGGAAAACAGACAGCTAGGCACTCTAGTAATTATGGTCTTGAGAGTTCAGCATCCCAAGGCATAAGAGATGGAAAGGAGAGAAGCATCAATCTGGAGAGGTAGATGAAAAATATCCAACATTCTAAATCTCTCCAAAATACTTTTCTTTATTGACATTTGTCTTATCTATTTTTTAATGTAGATTTTTTCAATAAAAAACAATTAAAATCAATGTAGGAAAGTCAAAGATTATAGCCAAAGATTACAGTAGATTTTTTTTTTGTTGAAATTACATTTAATTGGTTTAGTTAATTTAGTCACCTTCAAGTGAATTAAAACCTTATATTAAGTTGAATCATTCATGAATATGTTATATCTCTTCATATATTTAATGCTTTATTACCTTTCATTGATTTTTTTAAAATTGGGTCCATGTATAGCTTATGTATTCATTGTAATATAAATTCCTAGGTATTGTTTTATATTTTTTGAGGTCTTCATATACCTCTCTGTTTTTTGCAGTGGCTTATATTTCCTTGAAGTTATTCTCTAGCTTGCTACAATGTGTATCAATCCCTTCTTCTGAAGAATTGCTAACCCCAGAAAAGGTGCCAGCTATTATGTTTCAAAACCCATGTTTTCTTAGCTATTTTCTAAAGGAATTTTCTATTCATGGTCTGAGGTTGATAAAATAAAATGTAAAATGTTTGCCTTCATGTATAGTTATATTCATAAACAGCTCCATTCATTATTTGGGCTCCATAACTGCCCTACTATTATTCCATAATATCCTAATGTACTAACTGGAAGTGCTGGGTTGATTGGTTTGTTCATTTTTTTTTTCTTTTTTTGTGATTCATGTTGAAACAAAGCTTGCCCTCTTTCTATCTAATTTTCCACTATACACATACCTACCCACATACACACACTGACGGTGAACTGTTCTCTATATCCCCAATATATTTCTTAAACTTTTTATCAAGTTACAAAATATATAAATTCTTGCTTCAGAAGAGTATCTAGAGTGGTATTATCATGGGTAGTGAGGAAGGAAAGTTTATCATCCAGCCAGGTGAGTATTTGCATTTTTGAGGATGCTGTGTTTTAGAAAGAAGTAAAAATATTCATTCTACATTCCAGCATTTTAGCAAAATATCAAAGTAGGTTCAGTTTGCCTAAATGCTGAGATGAAAAAAAAAAAATACAAACATAGAAGCAGAGTGAAAAGAGCTTATGAGGAAGGTCATCGCAAAAATAGTGATTTGGGTAGTATGAGCCTAATTATGCAGTGCCTCTTCCAGATCTGTCTCTAGGCACCCCACCAGTGAGAATATGCATATACTGAGGTACTAATGAGGGAGTAAGCTTTCATCTCAAAAGAGTACTTCAAGTTTAACCCACTTGACATGGTGATCGGATCAGGCTTGCTTTTTTTAACTGGATGCACTTTCACTTTGTACTAATTAGCCCTTTACATATTCTAGTAAATTTTAAAAGCTTCAGTTAAAATATTCCAAATATTCCTCTAAGTGGTATATTCTTTTAACTTGATTTCATCAAGACTCTGTGTTTGTGGATGCATTTGGGAGGCCATGGCTGTTGGTCTTGGACCTGTTTTCTTAAATCCCTTTTTCCTATATTCACTGTATGCGTTATCTTTGTTCTAGTTACAAAATTATGATAATTTTCTCCATAAGGAGTTGATGTATATAAGATTAATTGGTAGAATTGACGTTCAGTACATCATAGCTTTTAAAAGTTTTCTGAGTTCTAGTATATGATGTCTCAATAAAATTCATGTATCACTACCAGAAAGGCATTTCCAAATATGGTTGTTTGGCTGATACATACAAATTTTATGTGCATAAGAAAAAGCACACATTATCAACAAAGCCAAGGCAAAGTACACGTAGGTAGTGCTCATGAGTAGCAGTTCATCTTGTTAGAATAC
The DNA here is from genome assembly GCF_027406575.1 of Nycticebus coucang. NCBI lineage: Eukaryota > Metazoa > Chordata > Mammalia > Primates > Lorisidae > Nycticebus > Nycticebus coucang. The sequence goes on from NC_069781.1 coordinate 161,540,973, forward strand.
TGTTTTTATGGTATGCCTGGTAGTGATTAGCCTACCCACATAATCATCTTGGCTACTTGTTGGTGCCATCACCAAGGAAGCAGGCCGAACAATGGATTTTAAGCTCAAAGCTTACAGGAGGTGGGCCTCCCCATGTGTGTCAGGGAAAAGGCCCCAGGCAACCTCTGCAGCTGGTATTTATTGAGTCAAGCTCCTCTCCCCTGAGCCCGACCCCCACACTGGAATTTCACAGCTGATCAATTTTCAACTGCCAACCTCTGTTAATGTCTAGTGATTGTATATTTCAAAAAAACTGCCACTTTGTCTCTGTAGTTCTGCTGTCCCAGTCAGTTACCACTTTGTCTCTGCAAGCCTGCTGTCCCAGTTCCTACACATCTTGCTGCATAAGTTGCTACATAGGTTGCTACATAGGTTGTTACATAGATCACTACATATGTTGTTACATAGGTTGCTACATATCCTGTTATATAGGTTGCTACATATTCCCCCTTTTTTGTTTAAGACATTGTTGTGCAGGGAAAAGCCTGTAGTTGTTATTTCATCTGGTCTTCTTAGGTAGGTAGTGCTCTTGAGTAGCAGTTCATCTTATTAGAATACTGTTTTTATGGTATGCCTGGTAGTGATTACTCTAGCCTACCCACATAATCCACTTGGCTATTTGTTGATGCCATCACCAAGGAAGCAGGCCAGACAATGGATTGTAAGCTCAAAACTTGCAGGAGGTGGGCCTCCTGCATGTTGGGGAAAAGGCCCCAAGCAACCTGGATAATTTGTCTAAAATTTGAGTGGGTTAGTTTACTGAGATCAGAATTTGTATTTCCCCTATGAAGTCACTATATTGACAACACTTGTGTGGACTAGCACCCTATGAGATGTTAAATCACTTTTTCCTAGCAATAACCCAACAGAGTCTGGGGGAAAGGACTGTATATTCCTTTCTTTATTTATTACCGTTGTTAGGAAGTAAAAGAACATTATCACATACTGGCAAATCTAAAGCAGCACTACCTGGGGTGACATGTGAAAGGGATTGGACAGGCTGCAATTGCTGGTGAGTGAGTGGGTAAATCCCCATACTCTTTGTCCATGGGCCCCGAGTTGGGCCCAACTGATAGTTTCCCTGCTGTAAAGGTGTTCCATTTTTATTGAATTGGGAACAGCATTCATTAGCCCAATGGAACCCTTTTTACACCTGGGGCATTTTCCTTGTCTCTTTTGATTGTTGAAATTGCCCTTCCCATTGACCTGGCTTCCCACAATTATGGCATGTGACAAAATTTGATTTGAACTCATCGTTTATGGCAGCAACAAGAAGATTAGCCTTATAGGGTTCGATTCCCACATCAGAACATGCCCATATATGTTCCTCTAGAGCAGAGGTCCTCAAACTTTTTAAACAGGGGGCCAGTTCACTGTCCCTCAGACCACTGGAGGGCCGGACTATAGTAAAAAAAAAAAAAGAAAAAAAAAACTATGAACAAATTCCTATGCACACTGCACGTATCTTATTTTGAAGTAAAAAAACAAAATGGGAACAAACAATCACACCTCCTCATATGGCCCGCAGGCCATAGTTTGAGGACCCCTGCTCTAGAGGAACATTATGTGCCCTCAGAGGATGCAAAACATTTTGACACTCAGAGTTAGCATTCTCAAATGCTAATGTTTGAAAAAGTATATCTCTAAGTACTGACTGAGCAACAGCTTTATCAACTGACATTTTTAATCGAGCTAAAAAGATAATGAAACCTAGTAAATGTAGAATATAATTGTCTTAACGCAATAACTAAGAAAATGCCAGGAAGGCTAGGTTAACCAGTGTGATGAAAATGCGTCAAACTGTTTATAAAACTGTTTATAAAACTGTATGGTGCCCCATGATCACATTGATGTACACAGCTATGATTTAATAATTAAAAAAATAAATGTAAGATTCATTTGCAGACTGCATTACTTTAATAAAAGATTTAGAGACATCCCCAGGTGCCTGAACCTTTTCTCAGGCACAACTTTTTTTGTATTATAGCTATATCATCATATTGAAGTTGTTTTGGAATGCCCATCCACTGACCAGAGCCAGTGAGCAGTTCTGAAGTTATGGGAACATTCCTCTGCTGGTTCTGGTGACTTATTAAATTAGTCTCCTCCTTCCACCTAGTTTTAAATTGTAAATATTGACCGATTCGAGAACAGTTCTGGCCAGTATGTCCCAATCATATGGAATAAGATGCTGCTCTTGTGCAAGTCTCTGTAATAAGCCTCTAGAAAATGGAGACTGTATGCTGTACTTTGTTACAGCCTATTTCAGATCTTTTAGAATTTAAAAGTGAACATGTGATGACTAAAGTGTTTGCCCCCTTGAGGATATTGCGAATTAGGAGGGATGTCAGTAACTGTAACAGGAAAGAGCCCCAAAATATTTCTAAAGTAAAGTCTCCTGTTTGGTGACCCTCTAAAAGTGCTATCATAACTGGAGTGGTGGGAGGGCTATTTTTTTTTTTTTTGTAGAGACAGAGTCTCACCTTATCGCCCTTGGTAGAGTGCCTAGAGTGCCGTGGCATCACACAGCTCACAGCAACCTCCAAATCCTTGGGCTTAGGTGATTCTCTTGACTCAGCCTCCCAAGTAGCTGGGACTACAGGCACCCGCCACAACGCCCGGCTATTTTTTTTGTTGTTGTTGCAGTTTGGCTGGGGCTGGGTTTGAACCCGCCACCCTCAGCATATGGGGCCGGCGCCCTACCTGCTGAGCCACAGGCACCGCCCAGGAGGGCTATTTTCATAAGGGGGTGCCAATGGCAGTGCCAGAAGTTTTTATTTGAGTAATCTTAACTGTGATAACATTCAACCAGTCTTCTAACTGCTTAATCCTGACTTTTAAGGTTTGATTCAGCTTAGCTATATTGAGATGTGAAGGTGGCAATGGATGGCAGAACACAGAGTCCAAAGACTTGGGTTCTTCCTCATCCTGTTCTAATTGAACCTGCTGCACCACCTCATAACCAGCTTTATCAGTCTGAAACTGTTGCAACTCCATGGACCAGAAGCTACCCATGGATTTCCTGTAAATCTTTTTGCTATTTAAAAAGCTCTCTCCCACTACAATTGTTGTTCCCTTTGGTAGAACCCACAGGGATTTGCTTATTATTTTGCCAAAGGTCTTAATATCCCTTTTGGTAGGTGCCTATTATTTTGCCAAAGGTGTCACTCACTCCAAGTGATCTTGTCCTTTGGTAGGTTATCTATGACAGGCAACCTATGATTTGCCAAGGGTCTTACTCACTTTAAGTGACATTGCCCCCTTGGTAGGTAGGTACCTATGATGGCTAAAGGCTATGTTGTCCATTGGTCAATCTGGACGGAGAGTCCTTTTTCCCTCCCTGTAACTCTCTCCTGCTGTATTGCCGAAGGTTATACTTACTCAGAGTGATATTCCCCTTCGGTTCATGTCCACTATCCTGCCTACTACACCAAAGGTCAGTGCCATCACCAAGGAAGCAGGTCGAACAATGGATTGTAAGCTTGAAGCTTGCAGGAGGTGGGCTTCCCCATGCGGGTCGGGGGAAAAAGCCCCAAGCAATCTCTGCAGCTGCTTATTGAGAACAAGCTCCCCGACCCTGAGCCCGACCCCCACACTGGAATTCCACAGCTGATCAATTTCCAACTGCTAACAGTGTATTCTAGTCATCTAGTGATTGCTTGTATGTTTCAAAAAACTGCCACTTTGTCTCTGCAAGCCTGCTGTCCCAGTTCCTACACATCTTGCTGCATAAGTTGCTACACATGTTGTTACATAGGTTGCTACATATCCTGTTACATAAGCTGCTACATATCCTATTGCATAGGTTGCTACATATCCTATTACATAGGTTGCTACAGCTACTGCTCATCCGGGGCAAAATAAATCCTTAGTGTCTCTTATTATCATGAAAAATAATGATTTATTTTTTCATCATTATTTAGAAGCCACTATAGAGATTCAACTGGAGAGAGTTCTTACATTTTCATACATATCACATTCATGTATATGCCTTATAATTCCATGATAAATTCTATATCCCATGATAAATTCTATATCCCGGGTTTAACTATGGATGCCAAATACTGAAGACAATGTAAATGTCCGATAAGAGAAAAATGGTTAAAAAAATGTATGAATACAGATCAATATAATGATCAGAACAAAGAAATGAAAGCAATTACTTTGACATGTAACATAAAAAATTTGAAATCCAAAATTTCAAATTGAAGCAGACTATTATTGAAATTATATGCAGAAATAAGTAATTATTTCATCTGAATATTGTTACATGAGTGGGTGAGTATGTATTATGTACATTTGGTTTTGTTTTTCAGAGTACCTACATATCATAATGAAATAATAAGAAATCAATAAATTACTAACCCATTCTATGAATCAGTTTTACTCAAAATTTTTTCTGACCTATATCCAAGACTTTGAAAATATAGTATCTATTTCTGATACATTACTTTTATTTGGAAAGGAATAGTGGCCTTAAATAAGTCTAACACTAAGAATTGAAATTGTTACATGCTATGATGGGAATGTAAGTTTTAGGTAATTTAAGATACAATATGTGATAGAATTTGTTCTTGCTGTGGGCCAATTCAAGTTACTCTCCTGGGCTCCTCTAAGACATTTATTCACTCTCTTTTGCTGTACAAATATTCTGGTAAGAACCTTATTGAGAAGTTCTGGTGTCTACTTTATACTTCATGAAATTTAAGGTTTAATCTAGAAGATAAATTGTGAGTTGATCATTTGTATCAACTCACAAATTGTTGCCAAATTAAAGTTAAGCCTCAAACCTAAGCACAGACGTATAATGCATGTAACACATACATGCTCACACATATGTACACACAGATACAAATATACATAATCTAATATTTCTCAGTACAATTTTTTTTCTAGCTCAGACTGTTCTTTGCACTCTAGACCTATTAAGGTAATTACTTCATAGTATTCAACTGGGATAAATCAGTTGAACTTTAAAATAACCCGATTAAGTATGTACTTTTCATCTTTTCCTCAGCTGTATGCCTTCTCTTCTATTGACTGTGTCGAATGGAACTACTATTCACTCTGTCACCCAAACCGAAATACTTATCTTGTTGCAAGCCCAGATAAAATAATAAGTGAAGAAATTATTTCATGTCTGCCTCATTATCTTTCTTAAACCTGTCCGTAACTTTTCATTGCAATGATTATCGCTGTTGTCATGGCTGCCTTTGCCTGTTAAGGGACTATGTGAGGTAGCCTTCTAACTGGTCTCTTTGCTTCTCGTTTGCCTCCCCTAATCCTTTGCTGATACTGCCACCCAGAGCATCCGCCCCTTGAACCTGTACCAGAATCAAACTTAAATAAGCTACATCAAAATATAATTATTTGACTTTATAAGAAAATGTTCTTTCCAAAGTTACACATGACAAAGTAATTTTTAAAGAACGATTAACCTTACACTTAATCACAAGAATACAAAAATAACAATATGCATATTTATATGAAACATAAAGGTTCTATTTCATTTATTAAAAACTTCTGATAGCATATATTTCTTAAAAAAATAACAGATGAAATATGTAAAAGTTTGTTTAAGGGAATGATACCCATTAAGATATCTTCTTTGATATATTACACATTATCCTTCATTTATAAGAGCCTGTTTGAGCTTGGATTATTTCTTTTTTGTTTCATTATTTTAAAATTATAATTTAATTATTATCAATATTTTTATTCCTATTACTACTGAGCTGTCCTAAAGACTACATAAAGCATTCTCTGTTTAATTTTTACATTAATGCATGGTAATAATGGTTATTTCCATTTAATTGAGAACAAACATGAATCTTGAAAAGTTTATGTAACTTGCCCAAGAATTCAGAGTTAAAAAAGTAGAAAAATGCGAAAACAAACGTTTTCTCTGATTTTAAAGTATAGTTTATTAAGACCTCCCTCTACTATCTCTTAGTTCTTTTTTATGTTCCTTATTATTAAATTGTAGTTGGTTTTACAGTCATAAGTTATATGTCTTTTCATCTCAATACCTTATTTTAACATGAAAAAAATAAAACTAGGACTCTTTACCTAATTTTTCACATTAAAACAGTTGCTCGGTAGCTTCTTCTGTGCTCTAAATGAAATATAACAGTAAATATGAAATAAATGGAAAATAACAATTCCTCAGCAATATTACAATAGGACAATGACTATTAATGTTTAATTCTACCTAGAATTATTATTATTTTTTTTTTTATTGTTGGGGATTCATTGAGGGTAAAATAAGCCAGGTTACACTGATTGCAATTGTTAGGTAAAGTCCCTCTTGCAATTATGTCTTTCCCCCCATAAAGTGTGACACACAATAAGGCCTCACCCCCCTCCCTCCGTCCCTCTTTCTGCTTCCCCCCCATAACCTTAATTGTCATTAATTGTCCTCATATCAAAATTGAGTACATAGGATTCATGCTTCTCCATTCTTGTGATGCTTTACTAAGAATAATGTCTTCCACGTCCATCCAGGTTAATACGAAGGATGTAAAGTCTCCATTTTTTTAATGGCTGAATAGTATTCCATGGTAAACATATACCACAGCTTGTTAATCCATTCCTGGGTTGGTGGGCATTTAGGCTATTTCCACATTTTGGCAGTTGTAAATTGAGCTGCAATAAACAGTCTAGTACAAGTGTCCTTATGATAAAAGGATTTTTTTCCTTCTGGGTAGATGCCAAGTAATGGGATTGCAGGATCAAATGGGAGGTCTAGCTTGAGTGCTTTGAGGTTTCTCCATACTTCCTTCCAAAAAGGTTGTACTAGTTTGCAGTCCCACCAGCAGTGTAAAAGTGTTCCCTTCTCTCCACATCCATGCCAGCATCTGCAGTTTTGAGATTTTGTGATGTGGGCCATTCTCACTGGGGTTAGATGATATCTCAGGGTTGTTTTGATTTGCATTTCTCTAATATGTAGAGATGATGAACATTTTTTTCATGTGTTTGTTAGCCATTCGTCTGTCATCTTTAGAGAAAATTCTATTCATGTCTCTTGCCCATTGATAGATGGGATTGTTGGCTTTTTTCATGTGGATTAATTTGAGTTCTCTATAGATCCTAGTTATCAAGCTTTTGTCTGATTGAAAAGATGCAAATATCCTTTCCCATTGTGTAGGTTGTCTCTTTGCTTTGGTTATTGTCTCCTTAGCTGTACAGAAGCTTTTCAGTTTAATGAAGTCCCATTTGTTTATTTTTGTTGTTGATGCAATTGCCATGGCAGTCTTCTTCATGAAGTCTTTCCCCAGGCCAATATCTTCAAGTGTTTTTCCTATGCTTTCTTGGAGGATTTTTATTGTTTCATGCCTTAAATTTAAGTCCTTTATCCATCTTGAATCAATTTTTGTGAGTGGGGAAAGGTGTGGGTCCAGTTTCAGTCTTTTACATGTAGACATCCAGTTCTCCCAACACCATTTATTGAATAGGGAGTCTTTCCCCCAAGGTATGTTCTTGTTTGGTTTATCGAAGATTAGGTGGTTGTAAGATGTTAGTTTCATTTCCTGGTTTTCAATTCGATTCCAAGTGTCTATGTCTCTGTTTTTGTGCCAGTACCATGCTGTCTTGACCACTATGGCTTTGTAGTACAGACTAAAATCTGGTATGCTGATGCCCCCAGCTTTATTTTTGTTACTAAGAACTGCTTTAGCTATACGGGGTTTTTTCCGGTTCCATACAAAACGCAGAATCATTTTTTCCAAATCTTGAAAGTACGATGTTGGTATTTTGATAGGAATGGCATTGATTAGGTAGATTGCTTTGGGAAGTATAGACATTTTAACAATGTTGATTCTTCCCATCCATGAGCATGGTATGTTCTTCCATTTGTTAATATCCTATGCTATTTCCTTTCTGAGGGTTTCATAGTTTTCTTTATAGAGGTCCTTCACCTCCTTCGTTAGGTATATTCCTAGGTATTTCATTTTCTTTGAGACTATGGTGAAGGGAGCTGTGTCCTTAATTAGCTTCTCATCTTGACTGTTATTGGTGTATACAAAGGCTACTGACTTGTGGACATTGATTTTATATCCTGAAACATTACTATATTTTTTGATGACTTCTAGGAGTCTTGGGGTTAAGTCTTTGGAGTTCTCTATGTATAAGATCATGTCGTCAGCAAAGAGGGAGAGTTTGACCTCCTCTGCTCCCATTTGGATTCCCTTTATTTCCTTGTCTTGCCTAATTGTATTGGCTAGAACTTCCAGCACTATGTTGAATAGTAAAGGTGACAGAGGACAACCTTGTCTGGTTCCAGTTCTAAGAGGAAAAGCTTTGAGTTTTACTCCATTCAGTAAAATATTGGCTGTGGGTTTGTCATAGATAGCTTCAATCAGTTTTAGAAATGTGCCACCTATGCCTATACTCTTCAGTGTTCTAATTAGAAAAGGATGCTGGATTTTATCAAATGCTTTTCCTGCATCTATTGAGAGGATCATGTGATCTTTATTTTTGCCTCTGTTAATATGGTGGATAACGTTTATGGACTTGCGTATGTTAAACCAGCTTGCATCCCTGGGATGAAGCCTACTTTATCATGATGAATGACTTTTTTGATGATATGCTGTAATCTATTGGCTAGGATTTTGTTGAGAATTTTTGCATCTATATTCATGAGTGAGATTGGTGTGAAATTCTCCTTTTTGTTTGGGTCTTTTCCTGGTTTTGGTATCAGGGTGATGTTTGCTTCATAGTATGTGTTGGGGAAGATTCCTTCTTCCTCAATTTTTTGGAATAATTTCTGCAGTACAGGGATAATCTCTTCCTTGAAGGTTTGATAGAATTCTGGTGTGAAGCCATCTGGACCAGGGCATTTTTTGGTTGGAAGATTTTTTATTGTTTCTTTGATCTCGGTGCTTGAAATTGGTCTGTTCAGGAGCTCTATTTCTTCCTGGCTAAGTCTAGGGAAAGGGTGTGATTCCAAATATTTATCCATTTCCTTCACATTGTCAAATATCTGGGCATAGAGTTTCTGGTAGTATTCAGAGATGATCTCTTGTATCTCTGTGGGATCAGTTGTTATTTCCCCTTTATCATTTCTGATTGAGGTTACTAGAGATTTTACTTTTCTATTCCTCGTTAGTCTGGCCAATGGTTTATCTATTTTATTTATTTTTTCAAAAAATCAACTCCTTGTTTCATTAATTTTCTGAATGATGGCTCTTTTGTTTTCAATTTCATTGATCTCTGATTTGATTTTGGATATTTCTTTTCTTCTACTGAGTTTAGGCTTAGATTGTTCTTCTTTTTCCAATTCCATAAGATCTCTTGTGAGATTGTTGATGTGCTCTCTTTCTGTTTTTCGAATGTAGGCATCTAAAGCAATGAATTTTCCTCTCAAAACTGCTTTTGCAGTATCCCACAGGTTTTGGTAGCTTGTGTCTTCATTGTTGTTATGCTCAAGGAAGTTAATGATTTCCTGTTTTATTTCTTCCTGCACCCATCTGTTATTCAACAGAAGATTGTTTAATTTCCATGTCTGTGGGTGGGGTCGAGCATTTTTGTTAGAGTTGAGTTCCACCTTTAGTGCCCTATGGTCTGAGAAGATACAAGGTAAAATTTCAATTCTTTTGATTCTGTTGATATTTGTTTTGTGTCCCAGGATATGATCAATTTTGGAGAATGTTCCATGGGGTGATGAGAAGAATGTATATTCTTTATCTTTGGGATGGAGTGTTCTATATGCATCTATCAAGCACAGTTGTTCTAGGGTCTCATTTAAGTCTCTTATATCCTTGTTTAATTTCTGTTTAGAGGACCTGTCCAGCTCTGTAAGAGGAGTGTTAAGGTCCCCTGTTATTATGGTATTATCAGATATCATATTGCTCAGACTGAGTAAGGTCTGTTTCAAGAATCTGGGAGCATTTAAATTGGGTGCATAGATATTTAGAATTGAAATGTCTTCTTGTTGTATTTTTCCCTTGACCAATATAAAGTGACCATCTTTGTCTTTTTTGACTTTAGTTGCTTTAAATCCACATGTATCTGAAAATAAGTTTGCAACTCCTCTTTTCTTCTGAATTCCATTTGCCTGAAAAATTGTCTTCCAACCCTTGACTCAGAGCTTTAATTTGTCTTTTGAAGCCAGGTGTGTTTCTTGCAGACAGCAAATAGATGGCTTGTGTTTTTTAATCCAGTCAGCCAATCTATGTCTCTTCAGTGGGGAATTCAAGCCATTAACATTTATTGAGATAATTGATAAGTGTGGTAGTATTCTATTCGTCTTATTTTGTGAGAGTCCATTGCTTAGTTTTATCTTTTGCATCAGTGTGGAGATTAGGTTCTGTCCTTTAATTTCTGAGTTCTTACTTTGATGCTGATCCATTGTGGCGGTCAGTGTGCAGAACAGGTTGAAGTATTTCCTGTAGAGCTGGTCTTGTTGTGGCGAATTTCCTCAATGTTTGTATGTCCGTAAATGATTTGATTTCTCCGTCAATTTTTAAGCTTAGCTTATCAGGGTACAGAATTCTGGGCTGGAAATTGTTCTGGTTAAGTAGATTAAAGTTAGATGACCATTGTCTTCTTGCTTGGAAAGTTTCATTAGAGAAGTCTGTGGTCACTCTGATGGATTTGCCCCTGTAGGTCAACTGGCGCTTACTCCTGGCAGCTTGCAGAATCTTTTCTTTGGTCTTGACTTTGGACAGGTTCATCACAATGTGTCTTGGAGAAGCTTCGTTAGAGTTGAGGAGACCTGGGGTCCAATAGCCCTCTGAAAGTAGTGTGATATTTGGGAAATTTTCTTTTATAATATTCTCTAGTATGGCTTCCATTCCTCTGGGGCATTCTTCTTCCCCTTCTGGAATTCCTATAACTCGTATGTTGGAACACTTCATAAAGTCCCATAATTCTGACAGTGAACGTTCTGCTTTCTCTCTCTTCTTTTCTGCCTCTTTTACTATCTGAGTTATCTCAAGAACTTTGTCTTCTACCTCTGAAATTCTTTCTTCTGCATGGTCTAACCTGTTGCTGATACTTTCCATTGCATCTTTAAGTTCCCTAATTGACTGTTTCAGTTCCTTCAGCTCTGCTATATCCTTTTTATATTCTTCATATCGTTCATCTCTTATTTGATTCTGTTTTTGGATTTCCTTTTGGGTATTTTCCACTTTATTAGCAGTTTCCTTCATTGTTTCCATCATTTCTTTCATTGTTCTCAACATGTGTATTCTAAATTCCCCTTCTGTCATTCCTAACATTTCTTCATAGGTGGAATCATCTGCAGTAGCTACCTCATGGTCCCTTGGCGGGGTTGTTCTGGACTGGTTCTTCATGTTGCCTGGATTTTTCTGCTGATTCTTCCTCATGAGTGGTTTCTTTTGCCTGTTTCCTTGCCCCAATTTTCCTTTCACTTCCTCTTGCTCTTTAAGTTCTCGTGCCTGTGGAAGTTGCAGGCTTGTTTAGAATTGAACACATGCGACCACTTGCCAGCTTTCCACTGTTTTAGTCCTCCTCTTGGGGTGCAGAAGTCTCTCGCTGACTCCCTGTATCTGTGCAGGGGTGATGATAGGCAGATCCCACCAGCCAGAGATGCCTGGAGTTCTATCTCCCCAGACTCACGGTGCCCAGATGCAAGAAAGCTGTTACTCGGCTGCCATCTTGCTCTGCCTCTCTACCTAGAATTCTAAATCATATATTGTGTGTTTAAAAAAGAATTATTTACACTACTAAACAAAGATTTTAAGTTGGTAGTTGTTCAAAGGTAGGAGCTGGTGAGCTGTGGTATTAAATGCTGTGTAAAGATCACTTAAGATAAGGCAAATGTAGGCAAACTACTACAACACAGAGCAGTGTCAGAGGCAAGTTTCACTTGGGTAAGTGACTGGAACTGGGCAATTGGTGGCAATTATATAGATTGCCATTTGATCCTTAAGGAAGAAAAGAGGTGATAGGGAGTGGCTCACTGGTCTAGGCAAATGGCCATACCATCAGGGAAGGCTTGAGTATCCCTATAAACAAAGAGGATGTTCCCTTTGTAGGAATCAAAATCAAAATATATGCAGAGAAAAGGGCAGTGGCAAAGCCCCTGGAAGGAAAAGCTAAAGAAGGAAATCCAGTATAGCTTAGAAACCTAATGAAAGAAATGTAAAAAGGCAGCCTTAATCTTTCTATTGAAAGCAGCAGAAAATTAGCTTCTGAGCACTGAGAGAAGACACAAATGGGAAATCACAAATGAAGCACATACACACAATCTGACTGTAACTAACAGCAACCCTATTTTAAATGTGTTTATGCGTTTCACCCAATCCTTATAACATCCCTTTTAGGCAGAGGGGACAGAAAGTATTAGTGTCTATTTAACTGCTGGGGAACAAAGCCTCAGCAGTGTTAGGGAATCTGCCTATTGGACACAGAGGCAGAGGTGGAATAACATCCCTAGTCCAGGGAAAATGCCTGGTCCAGTGCCTATTTCATTACAATACACCCCCAGCCTGCATGCCCCATTAGAAACACAGTGATGCTGGAGAAAGTCACAGTTAGAGGTATGTCCTGCTCAGGCAAAGTAGTTAATGTGCCCTGCGCAGTTTACAAAAGTCATTTCCATAATAAATGGTACTTCAGTTTTCTCTCTGGCCACATAAATGAATAAGGGGTGATAATGACATTCTCATTATTTTAGGAACATATTTGCATTTGTAATGATACAGCTCCTACCAGGCGCCAAAGCCATAGAGACAACTGTCTGAATTAATTATATTTGTTTGGCTGATTAGATAAAAAATGCAAACATAAACTGCACATCAAACTACTTTAAGATTATTTAATCCTTCTCTTGAAAGGGAAATGGGCTTCTGAAACTGTTCTTCCTTTAAGCTCAAAAAAATAGATAATTAAATCAAGCAGCTAAAACAGTTCTTTATATAAATTGCTCCCCAAATTTTTGCATTTTTCTCAAGAGTCTGAAGTAAGCATATCAATCTGCATAGTATCAAGATTTATTTATTAATTTGTAGTTATTTCCTAAGATTAGCCTGCTCAATTTTCATGAGCCATTCCCCAGGCCTCTATGGGAAGGGATGACTTAAACTGTGTCCATTTAGCAGACAGCAACTTTGAAGTGGGGGATAAGTGAAGCTGAAATCATCCCCCTGAAGTTCTCAAAAGTGTGCAATTAGCTTTGCAGATGTGCTGTGTCCACATCTACCCTTTAATGATTACTAAAACCTTGTTAAATGAAACAGTACCATCACTCTCCTCTCTGCACATATCAGCTGCCAGCCCACCTCCAGTTTTCTAACTCCTACAATGGAGCCCAAAGGTGGCTGAAACCTTTTCAAAGCTGTGAACATGTTTGTACCTCATGTGTCACTTAACAGTGATGAATAACTTGCAGAGTGGGAGCAGTGGTCCAAAGTCTTACTGTCTCTCATTTACCATACCTCCCATGTCCTTACCCCACCCTACTTTATTATACAGTGCACATCAAATTTATCTCCTCCCTCTGCTTAAAACCTTTCAATGGCTCCTGTCACTTAAAGTCCAGAATTCCAAATATGGCTCCAATCCATATCCCAACTTTATTATTTTCTCTCCATATCTGGCATTACTAAACTATAGCTGTCTCTCTATCTATCATCTATCAACTCTGCTGCTCTTTCCAACTATCTTTTAAACCACACTCCTACATATTTCCTAATTTCCCCATATTATGACATATGTACGTGTGTATACATCTGTACTTAGCTTTTGAGATGTAACTGAACTAATTAGCATGATTTAAAATTAAAAAAAATTATTGTGGGGGATTCATTGAGGGTACAAGAAACCAGGTTACACTGATTGCATTTATTAGGTAAAGTCCCTCCTGTAATTGTGTCTTGCCCCCAAAAGGTGTGTCACAAACCAAGACCCCCCCCTTTCCCTCTCTCTGCCCTCCTTCACCCACCCTCACTATGTACTAGGTCATTGATTGTCCTTATGTCAAAATCGAGTACATAGGATTCATGCTTCTCCATTCTTGTGATGCTTTACTAAGAACAATGTAAAAATATGGAATGCTGCACGAATTTGCGTGTCATCCTTGCACAGGGGCCATGATAATCTTCTCTGTATCATTCCAATTTTAGTATATGTGCTACTGAAGCAAGCACAGCATGAATTAAGTTTTGAGTAAAAGGGGTAGGCTCTATCTAGGACTTGATGTCTATTTCATTTACCAAAGCAAAAGGGTCACCAACGTCACTGATTATTTCTTCTTTGTAGGCCAGGATAGATAGTAAGAGACTCAGTTCTATAACAGAACTGGGTTCTGCAATAAGAAATGATACAATAGGATAACCCCCAAAAGGCAAGACTCAGTTATTATCATGAGTTGCAAGGTAGAAAAGTGGCATTGAGAGGGGAAGACCAACTCACAGAGATCATCAGATCTGGTTAAGAGAACAAGATGCCCCTAGGAGAGACATAAATGGCAGCCATCATGGCTATAATGAAAAGAAATATTTACAGAAAATAAACAAGTCAAGGATGGAGGATGAGAAGAATGAAGACCGTTGCTCCAATAAAAACTCTTAAATCTTTGCCTAGTTTCTATAGCTAGTTTCAGTATATGGAACTCATTGAAAAAAAGAGGCCATGTATATGAGAGGAAGCTCCCTGCAACAAGATACATGGTCATGGTTCCAGCATTCTTTCCCCACAGGGATCTGCTGCTATTTCCTAGGGAAATTATATATGAGGAAAATGAGAGTTCCTAGGAATTTTGAAAAGGGTTAAACACAAGGTCCAAAATGACAGTGCTATCTGGATATCTGAAGCAGCATAATGTTTTATCTGTCTGACTGGGGCATTGCGATGACCTGACAACAAAGGCAGTGCTGGCCAAGATCTGCAAGTGGTCAGTCTAGTGAGTTCACCCTTAGCATGCTGGAGCAAGTTCATTCCATGTGCAAGCTATTGGCATTTAAGTCAGTAGCCTGGGTAAAGATCAACCTCACCAATATGTGTGGGCATCATGCAATCTGTTGAGGACCTTAAGAAAACAAAGAGGCAGAGGAAGCCTGAGTTCACTGTCTTATTTGAGCAAGGACGACCATGGTCTCCTGCCCTTGGACATTGGGTGGCATTCCTAATTCTCAGGACTTCAGACATCTGTAGAGACCTAAATCATCGACTTTCCTGGTTTTCTAGCTTGCAGAATGGGATTCTCAGCCTCCACAATCTTCTGAGCCAATTCCTCATAAGTCCCCCTCTCTGTCTGTCTGTCTCTCCCTCTAAATTTGTTCTGTTTCTGATCGGTTCTGTTCCTCTGGAGAACACTGATTAATAAAATATTTATTCTGTTTCTGTGTTTCTAAGGCATCTTTGTACATATTCTTAGGTTGAAAACCAGTTATGTCCTTATAACCAAAACAAGCAAACAAACATGTTTCTCAGATAAAGAGTAGTGTAATGCATTATTTTAGGTTTATAAAGTTAAAACCAATGTTTGTGTGTGTCTATGTATGTGTGTGTTTGTGTACTGAGATATCTGAAGTAAACCTCAGAGCTCGCTCCACTCTGTGGGGCCCAGAATAAGATCAAGAAATGGTGCAGAACCCTGCGTGTAAGATGAGATGAGAGCAAGCTGAATAAAACAGGTGACCCCACGGAGGCAGAACTAATGGAAGAAACAGAAGAGAAAATCAACAAAAATGTAATAAGAACTTTTGTGCAATTAGAGCTCAAAAGGAAGTTTCTGGAGTTTAAAAAATATGTAAAATTTAAGCTCTTCCATAGGACTGTAAATGTCTTAAAGGACAACGGGGATGCTTTCATCTTATCTTAGTAAGTCCCACACAGTAAATGTGTGAAACATAAAAATAAATAATAATAAGTGATAAAAACAAACTGATCCAAAATGATTCCTAGAGTGGGACCAGCAAGTAAGCAGCCCCCAACCCAAAGAGGTGCCCAAGTAGGTCCTGTTCCTTTTGCACCTGGAAAGAATTGGGCATATGGCTTTGAATAGCTCACTTTACAATGACTCCTTCTTTTATAAGATTCTTGGCCTTTTGTGAGTGGAACTAAAGCTGTCTCTTAAAATGGCAACATCTGATCCTAAGGCCTAGAATATAAAGCACTTGAAAATGTCACTCATTTAAGGTTATCCTCTGAAGCTCAGAGCTTAGAAAAAAAAAAAATTAATAGGCAGATCTGGTAAAGTAAAAGAACAACCATAACAACTATATTTATGAATAAAAAATAGGAATGCATTTTTCCTGCCTACCACCTTTTTTTTCTCCTGAAAAGATTCACATACGTTTATCGCTTTAGAAAATTTGTTGTTATCTCAAGTAAAATAGAAGGAATAGAATTGTTTATCACTTTCTAAAATAAATGTAACCAGGGTACTACATGATAAGTGGTTGCTATATGGCTCTAATAAATTGTAGGACCAGGATAATTGAGGTTTCATTAGGGAAGATTTCATAAATGGGAATATGATTAAGGTAAGGGTCTCCTCCCAGATAATCTAGGTTCAAATCCCCTCTCCGCTCCTTCTGGTCTCATTTGCAAAATGGGAATCACAATGTCAGTTAATCTCACTGAGTCATTTGGTGAAATAATAATGCATACAAAGCTTTGCACATAATAAATACTCAATAAATATTTCTACTGAGTTCAGATTTCATTTTACCTATTGATCCTTTGAAGTCTGTTCATTAAGACATTTATGAAGATTTGTATATGCTCCAAGATTTGTATGCTTGGGAGTGGGGAGAAGGATTACCATTATGATTTCTACCTTGATTAAGGTTTTAGCATCAATTGTGATTATAAATACTTTTATCATAGATATTTATCCGGAGATAAGTGGAAGAAAGGACAAAGAATGAAGAAGATCCACATAGTAAATACTGAATTTTCCTGGAGTGTTCAGGAAGATGTTTCTGGGGAAGAAAGAATATGATCTTTTGCCTTGGTCTATGAGTGAAAGTTTCCTGTACTGTATTGATAAGAAAAAGTTTCTGACCAAAAAGCAACACACAACCTCAAGGACATTGACAACTACAAGTTAACTGGGCAGAGATGTGGAGTGAAGTGTTCAGTGATGGTTCAGAAAGTTCTGCAGAGGATCCTACATTGGTCCTTCTGTGCCAGGCTGGACTCCTTAAACGTTGTTGTGTAGAGAGACTATAGACGGGCATCAGTTTTTGAAAAGGGAGGATGTATTTTATTTATTTGTATCTTTTAACTTTTCATACTGAAATGATCTCAGACTTCCAAAAAGGGTGTAGATATAGTACAAAGAACCTGTGTTTAATAAATAGATGGGCTCTTTGCACTTTTGAAGCGAAAGCATGTTTCCCTTTTCTAGTTGATAATTGAAGCTTTTGTTTTCTCTCCTTGGAAAGAAATCCATTTCTCCTCCCATCAGCTCTATCAACTTCTAGTTGCCTATCATCATCAATGACATTAATGTTGACGTTAATCCTGACAAGTCGTTGGGATTAATGATTTGTTCTGAGATATAAACTATTTAAAAAATCCAAAATTAATCCAAAATTTCTAACTCGCTAATAGGAATCTCTGTGTTGAGGCCTGACTCTTTTTTTTAATTTGTGTGCTTTTTTTTTAGAATTTTTTTCAGTGTTATGAGTATAATCAGCAAATAAATATTGTGGTATTAAGGTGCGTAACTTGATGTCAGATTATCACTGTAATCGAACTAATTAACATATCCATTACCTCACCTAGTTAACTCTTCCTTTCATTCTTTTTTCTGTGATGAGAATACTTAAGATGTACCCTTTTAAAAAATTTCAAGTATACAATACAATATTGTTCAATATAGTCATCACACTGTGTATTAGATCTTCATAACTGAAACTTTGTACCCTGTGACCAACATCCCCATTTCCCCTTCCCCACACATCTGGCAAACACTTATATGCAGAATCTAAAATCAAACTCAAAGAATAGAGGATCTTACTCTTTTTAAAGAAATAACTAGGACTCTTGAAGTTCCAGGTCCTATCTGCCAATCTGAAGTTGCAACATGAGAGAGTTTATAACAATTATAAAATGGTCTTTTTGATAGGAAATGGTTTTCATAACCTTTTGTTAGCTCAAGAAGAGCCCAAATTTCCAATCTCCCCCCAGAATAAATGGTAGTATGAATTCTATAGTTCAAAGTCCATTTTGAGAGTTACCAGGAGATCTGAAGAACAAGATACTTCAGGATGGCTTTAATTTATTTGATAACCACTCCTTAGGATTTGAATAAATGTATTAAAACATTATTAGAACCACTAAATTAGTACATTAAGGGAGCTGATTCCTCTGAGCAACTTTGTGTGTGTGTGTGTGTGTGTGTGTGTGTGTGTGTGTGTGTGTGTGTGTGTGTGTGTGTGTGTGTGTATGAATGAAACAATATATCACTCTGTTACCAGGGTAGAGTACCATGGCATCATTATAGCTCTCACAGCAACCTCTAACTCTCAGGCCCAAGCAATTCTCTTGCTTCAGCCTCCCAAGTAGCTGGGACTACAGGTGTCCACCACGACTACCAGTTAGTTTTTCTGTTTTTAGTAGAGAAGGGGTCTTGCTCTTGCTAGGGATGGTCTTGAACTCCTGAGCTCAAGCCATCCACCTGCCTCGGCCTCCCAGTGTGCTAGGGTTACAGGTGTGAGCCACCATGCCTGCCTCCTTTCAGTAACTTTTAAATAATGAGAATCTCTATATCTTATGTCTGTGGGTTTGAAAAATGCTTCCCTTTCATTACTGTGCCATTCACTCTCCTTTGCATTTATGAATATTCTAGGAAAAACAGGGCAGAAGTTGGACCTTAAAAACGTTGATCTCTATTTACATTCAATTTGAATAAGCTTCTGTTTAAACAGGGAAAGTAGGTTTCCAATTTTAAAACACTAATGAATAAGAAAAATGAAGATAATGCTATGTTTATTCTATTTGGTGCTAATATGGAATGCTATTGGAGGGGTTCTTTGTCATTTTAATCCCACAAGGCTTTTTTTTTTTAACTATCTTCTCCACCTGCATTCTGTTTGAGATATAATCATTCAATGTCTACAAACAAGTGATAACATTATTATGCATTTCTGTCCCTTTCATTCTTTACAAAAGTGACAAATATCCTTTTTCTTAGAACCAATAGCTCAGGCTGGGCACCAGTGGACTCATTACCATTCCTTTAATAAGCAGAGGCCTCTGGAGAGACTAGCTTTTTCAAGCCCACAGTCTATTATATCTCCCACTTGATTTTCCCAACAAAAGCTTCTCTGGTTGGTATCTCTTTCATTTCACCATTGCTTTTATAAAAAGAAACAATGGAAACAAAGTCCTGAGATTAGATTGGTGATACTGAAATGATTCTGACAGCCGGTGACAATGCTGCCAACCCGAAACCGGGTGCTTACATTATTTATGAACATTAAATGTCACCGATTTCCCCTTCATCAGATAATTTCAGGAGACAGACATGTTCTGTGGGCAAAAGGGAGTATTTGTACCTGTGCAGGCTCTTTCTGCCTTCCCCTCCTCATACCAGTCCTTCGTGTATTACAACTGGCTTTGTGTTAAATTCTTGTGCCTGGGAAGAAAACAGGTGCAAATGAACACGTTTCAAGTTTTACTGCAAGTCTCAGATCAGGTTGCTTTATTGCGATGTCAAGCATGTTCGAACCACGTGGGACCCTCTGCGATATGAAATCATTAAGAAGTCAACTAATTTTTAATTTTTTTTTCCTATGTTCCCTTCAGAAGTCAGTTAATCAGAGGAAAATTAGCAGGACTTGAAAGGAAAAGAAAATGTACTTCTGTTTCCTTAATCTATTTATTCCTTTGGTGACTGGGAAGGAGGGATTTGAATAATCAAGGGAACAAACACAATCTGTATCACTGGAAGTATCAGTGTGAGAAGGAGGTTTGAGTAGCTATTCAGGGATATTTAACCAACATTTCCCAAGGATCCCAAGGCTTTTCAGTTGCTAAGTAGTTAAGTATGGATCCATTTCATGTCACCCTGGCTTTCATACTCTTATCCATCCAACTTGAACAGTAAAGCATGTTTCAAAATCAAGCATCCTATAAAGGGATCTTCATGGGAAAGTTTTGGTTCCACCATTCATTATTCCATTTGTAGCATTTGAAAGGAATCTTGAAGTTTTTTTTTAAATATTCAAATAGTACAGGGGCACAAATGTTTTTGGTTACAATGGATTACTTTTGTTATGTTTGAGTCAAGATTATAAGTGTGCCCGTCACATAGTGTTCACAGTATTGTTAGGTAGGTTCCTCCCCCCACCCCCCACTTGATTTCCACTGAGTTTCAATTCTGTGTGCTATCCATTGGTTAATTCCAATTTAATAGCAAGTAGATGCATTTTTATTTTTTTTTTCATTCTTTAGAAACTTCACTTAAGATAACGGTTTCCAGTTTCAGCTAAATTGTTGCAGAAGGACTTAATTCATCCTTTTTATGACAGGGTTTTATTCCATAATATCCTTATATCACATTTTGTTACCCCACTTATGAACTGATGAGCACTTGGGTTGATTCCACATCTTTGAGATTGTGAATTGCGCTGCAATAAACATTTGAATGCAGTTCTCTTTTTGACAAAATAACTTCTTTTTCTTTGGGTAAATACCCAGTAGTGGGATTGCTGGATCAAATGGTAGGTTGACTTTTGGTTCTTTGAGGAATCTCCATCCTGCTTTCCATAAAGGCAGTACTAATTTGCAGTCCCACTCACTAACAGTGTGTCAGTGTTCCTTTCTCTCTGCATCCATGCCAGCGTCTATTGTTTTTGGACATTTTAATAAAGGCCATTCTGATTGGTACAAGGTGGTACCTCATTTTGGTTTTGATTTGCACTTCCCTGATGATTAATGACATTAATCGTTTTTTTTTACATTCATCATTTTTTCATATGTTTATTGGCCATTTGTCTATCTTCTTTTGAGAACCTTCCACCATGATGAAGGTTGCTTCTTCTTAGGGATACAAGAGTGCTTCAACATAGATAAATCAAGCTTGACAATTTTATTTATCTCTTTAAAAAAACACATAACATATTGTTTCATTATTCTTCTGCATTTTTTCTTCTAGTCTCAATTTTGTTTCCACTCTGATTTTTATTTCTTTTCTTTCCACAAATTTTGGGTTTAGGGTTTAGTTTGTTTTCACTTTTTTAGTTCCTCATAGGACATGATTAAGTAATTTATCTGAAATCTTTCTGTTTTTGTAATGTAGGTATTTATTGCTATAAACTTCCCTTTCGGTATTATTTTGCTACATCTCCTGGGTTTTGTTATACTTTTATTTTAACTTTTTTCAACGAATCTTTTAATTTCCTTCTCAAATTTCTTCATTTACCAATTGATCCCTCAACAGCATGTTTAATATCCATGTATTTAGTTTTTAAGGTTTCACTTTCTATTGATTTCTACTTTTATTTCATTTTGGTCTGAGAAGATACTTAACATGATTTAAACTTTTGAGGACATGTTGGGACTTGCTTTGTGGCCTAACATATGGTCTATTCTGCAGAATGTTCCATGTGTTTATGAGAAGAACGTGTCCTCTGTAGCAGGTGGGTAAGATAATCTGTAAATGTCAGTTAGGCTCATTTGAATGTAGGCAGCATTTTGAGTTTTGCTGTAAAAAAGAGAAAGAAAATGGGGACTTACAAGAAAGAATGTGAAATGGAAAGAAGAAATGACAGCTTATTTATATCTTGATAGGATTACCCACAATAACTAGGAGATGCTATGTAGGAAGCATAACAAGCATTTTTGGCATTCTACCCATATTCCCTCTGCCCACCCTAAACATCAGCTGAGCTCTGGTGCACAGTTCTCTACTTTCTCTCATCCAGATGACTCCTTTCCTCCCAGATCCTCTGTCTTTATGATAGGGATAGTTTTGGATCATGGTAAGTCAGAATTCAGTAAAGTGAACACTCACAGGAGTAGCCCTCAACTAATACAGCAGAGAATTTGTAGATAAGTACTTAAATGAAAATTAAACAAAAGGTCAGTTAATTGATTAATATGTAAAATTCATGATTTGCAAATCAATATAGGTGTTTATAGTAACTTTGGGTCATTTTTAAGCTTTAAAACTATTTAATATAAAAAATAATATAATACAGATGTACAATGCCTGTTAATTTAATTAGGAGTATAATTTAAAGTGATAGTGTAAAAGATGAATAGACTTAAGAACACTGACATGGTAGAAGCACTCTAAAATCTTTTTTTTTTGAGACAAAGTCTCACTATGTCACCCGGTGGTAGAGTGGTAGGGTGACATAGCATCACGCTCACAGCAACCTCCAACTCTTGGGCTAAGCAATTCTCTTGCCTCACCCTCCCACGATACCCAACTATTTTTGTTGTTGTTGTTGTTGTCATTGTTGTTTAGCAGGCCTGGGCTGGGTTTGAACCACCTGCCTCGGTGTATGTGGCTGGTGCCCTAACCACTATGTACAGGCTCCTAGCCAGGACTCTAAAATCTTGACTGTATAAAGGAAAATGTTGATCCATCCTATATTCACATTCCGTGCCAGCATCATTTTCACTATGGTTACAATAGGAATGATGGAGAGGGACAAATATTGTATTTCAGTCATGCTCTAGAAGCTTGTTTCAAATGCAGATTCTCAGACCCCACACCAGACCTCTTAAATAAGCATCTACCTTTTCACAAGTTTGGAAATATGTGTAGACATTACATTTTTACAAATGCTATCTAGAGAGTAAGCATGGCATCATAGTGAAATAAGTCAGAGATAGAATTGGAATATACTACATATATGGACAGAATCATTTTATTTTATTTTTATTGCTTTCTCAATTCCTAACTGAGGAGTGCCTATTCATGTGCTACATATTAACTGGCTGGAATCATTCCTAACATTTCAGGTATTGACTTTATTTCTAGAAGTTTTCTTAAAAAATTAAGACAAACACTGAGAAGGCAAAAAATAGAACTAACACATCATTTAACTACGTAATATATTAAAAGAAAAGAAATGTGTTTTGTTGTTGTTGTTTTTAAGGAAAAAGCATTCCTATGTGTGAATGTTTAACACATAGGAGAAAGGTTAAATAAACTTGTGACATCCCTACCATAGGTTAGAAATTATCTGACACAATAATATTACCACAAAAGTTATAATAAAGATGAAAAAGTTTGTGACATAAATACAAATAAAAAAAAGCAAATTTATGTGTGTGTCATGATTACAACTAAGCAAATTAACATAAAAAACTAAATATATTGCAGAGGAACATATCAAGATCTTATCTAAAGCAAAACTTATTCCTCTCCCAGTGGAACTCAGAGTCATTTTAAAATTTTGTCTTAGTTTATATAATTTTCCTAATTTCTAAAACTAGATATATGAATTATCAAATAAAAAATAAAATGCATTTGGAAAAATACTAAATGCTAAAGGCTAAAATTAGGATTCTGTTTGCTGAATATGAATAAACATAGATGCAATAAAGTAGGACAGGACAAAAAATTCTAAGTTGTCCTAAATTCTTTCTCTTACTGAAAATAGGACAATGAAAGAACTCTGACTTGCCCTAAATTTCATATGTTTCTGCCAAGTCAGCATTAATAAGATAAAAGGTGCCATTTTTGACACATATTTCTGATTGGCACTCATAGCATAGTTAGTGCCCACCAATGTGTAATTGAAAATAGCTTTCCAGGAGTCATTTCCCACTCTTAAACTATAAATATAGAGAAGATGATCTGTGAATGTAGCATGGAAAAGGAGGGAAGAGAAGCCATCCACAGAACCATTCTGAAATGCCTACAGAAATTTGTGGTCCACCTTTATCTTGAGTAGCAGAATGAAACAAAGGAATAACTCTATGTCTTTTTTTTTTTTTCTTAAAAAAAACCCCTTGCTTTCTAAACTTATTTATTAAAACCAATCTAGACCCTTCATTTTAATTTTGAATAGCTAAATGGTAATTTAAATAAAATGGAAATATGTGTTACCATTTTCAACAGCTTTTATTGTGCCATATCTATTGATTAAAATAATTGGTAGCAAATAATATCACTTTGTGGAATCACAACAAACTCATCTATTTTCTTTTTATTGTAAATATCTTAATTCTACATAACTTTAAAAGGATCTTCACATAAGATCTTTAACTTAATGAAGTTTGATATGGATAACTGGAAAACTTCAGAATGCCAAAACAGATAATCCTGAGAGGTTCATTATTACAAAGAAATATACTACTAGTTGACTGCTTTTTGTAAGTTAAAACCTTATTTAATTAAGAAAAAATGATGAGAAGAATGTAAAATCCTCATTAGCAAAATGTTTACTGTGTGTCTGTTATTATGTTTCTGAAGGGATCAACAACCCCTCAGAGCGATATAAAGACTAATTTAAAATGCTGTCCCCCACTCCCACTCCCATTCACTTCTCTGTAAAAGTCTTCAGTCAAGAAGACCACTGACCATAATCACTGGGACATTAAGAAAATGTGTAAGGAAGCATTATTAGAACAGCTATCCTTATATCCATTGAGGCAACTAACTATATTTTCTTAAGCAGTATCAGATAAAAGCTCATATGGATTCAATTGGTCACTAGGTGAACCCCTATTAATGTAGCTCTAAAAATTTAGCATTCTCAAGCAAAACAATATAATATTAAAAAAATAACTTTTACCTCTTTCCACGTAGTTAACGTAAAATCACTAATTGCTACAGTTAAAAGAGTTCTTATATATCACTTTACAGTAATATTCACTTATTGTATTAAATAAAGAACATGTTATACTCTCCACCCAAAGGAGAAATATACTCTACCATCTGCAATATTCCTGAGAGAAGTTGATTAATGGAAGTGTCTCCTACTTGACTGTAAAATCTGAAGTAGGAGGGATGCTTCATCATCATCGTAGATTCACATAACACAGTGCTTGAACATGATTAGGCCCTTAATAAGCATGAATGAGTGGATGGTTTGGTATGAAGTTTCTCCTTACAGTGTGGAATACAGAGTCAGTACTGTAAGTGCTAATGATGAAAAATCTCTTCCTTGTGTGAAACTAATGCCTCCTTGTGCTGTCTAATTGTTGGTTTTGTTTCTGAGCATTGAAGACAACGACAAGTTTACATCAAGGAGATTCAACAGCTAAAGAAAATTCTTGCAAGTTACATCAATCAGTATTTGTGAAGAGTTATCATAAAATAAGTGGCAATTAATAGAGGCAGCCGCAGAGAATGATTGCTATTGAATGAAGGGGGCAGGAAAATTATTTCAAGAAAGATGTTAGTGGCTGGGCAAAGATTGTTGAAGCAATAAGTAATTCTAACAGGACAGATGAAGAGTTATATGAGGAAAATCAGAAGCAATACATCTATGATGTAAAAGGGGAAAAAACAGACAATGGCATATAGGGTACAGTGAGAGGCACATTATATATTTTGAAGAATTATTGAGAGGTTATATAGAAAAAACTTTTATTTCCTGGTAACAAATTTTAAATACATAAACCCCAAATGTATCAATCACTTGCCTGAACAACTTTTTAGCCTACATTATAGAAAAGTGGGGGGTAAAGTTTAAAATGGGAATATTATCTCTATATTTGTCAGTGCGCAAACTTTAGTCCAAGATGTCAAAAATATTTTAAGGTAAAATTATGTAATATTTTTCTTTAATTATTGTTATTAAAATCTACATTCTCCAGGAACACAGAGAGGTATCCAGAGGTGTTTGCATCATTTTCTACTTAAAAAAATTATTTTAAATGAAAAAAGACCCACATGTGTTTGACTTGATTGGAAGGGTTCTCTTTCATGGGTTCACCCAGATTTTTGCATCACGGAGCTACGGGGGCTTCACCTTGCTGGACATAGTTACATGCCCATCTTCACTTAATGGTGTTCATAAAAATCTCTGAATTGGAGCAAATGGTCTGCATCCCTCCCATAGCCCCAGTCCTTCCAGCACTTGTTATGGGCTCATTGACTACTGTGGGAACATTTGCTAAGGGTCTGTGGCTTGGGTCCCCAGCAAACTTCTCCAAGGAGTTTTCTTTCTCTTTGTTTTCACATTTTAAATGGTGTTGAAAAATGTTTCAGACATCATCTTGCCTTTGAAATAGAATTCTCTGAAGTTGTATTTCATATCTCACCGAGTAGCCTTCAGAAGCTCTCAGACTCTGTATCTTTAAATGTCCTTTGTTCATCTTTGCAGGTATTGTCCTTGCAACATTGAAAGTAAGATCAGTTTGCTGCTTTGTCAAGAAAATACATTCTTAGATTTATTCATTAAGGACAATAGATTAAGTGCACATAGGACATAAGTGCTTCTTAAAAAGTTCCTGTATGAGTTATCAGCTGGGAATTTGGCACTCATTTAAGTTGTGATTCATTGGCCTTAGGGGTCTGTCACACACAGAGATCACAGACTAATAACAGCCAGACAGAATTGTAGAGGGGTAGTATTTACATATTGTAATACTCAGATGAGCAGAATGAACACTTCTTCTTTGCTTTATATAACTGTCCTATTTTGCTTTTGTTGAGCATCTATCCTGCTGTGTTATTGGGTATGGAAAAGAGGAGATTTTAACTTGCTAATTAAAAATACTTTTGTAACTGGGCACAGTGGCTCATGCCTGTACTCCTAGCACTCCGGGAGGCCGAGGTGCATGGATTGCCGGAGTTCAGGGGTTTGAGAACAGCTTAAGCAAGAGCAAGACTCCATCTCCACTAATAATAGAAAAATTAGCTGGGTATTGCGGTAAGCACCTGTAGTCCCAGCTACAGCTACTCAGGAAGCTGAGTCAAGAGGATCTCTCGAGTCCAAGAGTTTGAGGTTGCTATGAGAGATGACGCCACAGCACTCTATCCAGGGGGACAGAGATTCAGTCTCAAAAAAAAAAGCTTATTACTTCTAATTGTAAAATGAGTTTTTCAAGTAACTCACCTTTTTATGGGTAATGCTAAAACTCTCCGTTTTCTTCTTCTTTTTTGCACTTAATGGCCAGGGCTGGGTTTGAACCCACCACCTCTGGCATATGGGGCTGGCACCCTACTCCTTTGAGCCACAGGGGTTACCCATTTTCTTCTCCTTTCTAATGTTCCTTCTGAAGCCACTTTCTCAGTATGTAAAGGCTGAAGAGCTTTAGTGGTTTTTAAAGAGGTGTTTGGGAGCAATGTCGAAATTACCCTGGAGTACAAATAGGTATAAGCTAACCCTGGGACCCAGCATGGCTGGAACAGCCTCTGTCAATGCCTGTCATCAGAGTGTAGTTATTATCAGTGACCACTTTCCTCCAAAAATGCTATGGCGGCCGGGCATGGTGGCTCACGCCCGTAGTCGCAGTGCTGTGGGAGGCCGAGGCAGGTGGATTGCCTGAGCTCAGAGGTTTGAGAACAGTATGACCAGCAGTGAGCCAGAGCAAGACCCCATCTCTACTAACATCAAAAACAGCCAGACGTTGTGGTGGGCGTCTAATCCCAGCTACTGGGGAGGCAACGGGACAGAGCATCGCCAGAGGAAACATTGAAAAAAAGAAGAAAGAAAATGAACAAAAAAAAAAAAAAAAAAGAGTACTTCAAATGAAGAAGAATGATGAACAAGCAAGCTGAAAAAAAAAAAAATGCTCTGGCTTATACACCTAGTCAATGGTCACCATAGACAGATAAAGACTAGAAGCTAGTTGTAGAGACTACAGTCCATG
Source organism: Nycticebus coucang (assembly GCF_027406575.1). NCBI lineage: Eukaryota > Metazoa > Chordata > Mammalia > Primates > Lorisidae > Nycticebus > Nycticebus coucang. The sequence continues at coordinate 161,568,714 of NC_069781.1, forward strand.
GTAGAACAGCTAGTTTGTACTTGGCCTTAAGTTCTGAAATTTAATACATACGTTTCATTTAGTTTATTCATTAATTCAGCCAATATCTGAGCACTTCTCATGTGTCAATTAGGCCTAAACTACTAACTGGAAACACGGTCTTTAGGTTCAAGTTTTGCCATTCAATAAAACATATAAATGTCTTCTGTCATGAAGCCTACATATTAGTGTTACTGGTTTATAGTCTAGATCAGGCTTCCTCAAACTTTTTAAACAGGGGGCCAATTCACTGTCCCTCAGACCGTTGGAGGGCCAGACTATAGTTAAAAAAAAAAAAAAAACTATGAACAAATTCCTATGCACACTGCACGTATCTTATTTTGAAGTAAAAAACAAAATGGGAACAAATACAATTCACACTGCTTCATGTGGCCCCGTGGGCCTCAGTTTGAGGACTGGTCTAGATGTTGAAAAAAATATTAAATGATGTAACTTATTTTACAGAGGATAATAGAAAGCCTCTGAAGAATAGTGAATTGTCCAAAGTTGAGTAATAGCTTACTGGCAAATTGATAATCAGAATTCCAATTTCAAAAAAAAAACAAAATAGCTTAATATTCCATACCAGGGATTGGGAGACTGCATTCTATGGGCCAAATCTGCCCAATGTCTATTTGTGTGAATAAAGTTTTGTTGGAACATAGCTACAGCACTCATTTCCTTATAGTCTATAGCTGCTTTCTCTTTGCAAAATTAGAGCTGAGTAGTTGCAGCAGACACTACGTGGCATTCAAAACCTAAGATATTTACCATGGAACCCTTTCCAACCCCAGTTCTTTAACATAGATATCCCTGAAAATCTCATTCAAGCAGGTAACTTCTGACAATGTACTCCAGTAGGCACAGAGTTTTTTACCACCTGTGTTGCCTTGAGCAAGTCAATTAACCTCTCTGAGATTTAATTCCCTGATCCGTAAAATGGAGATAATAATTAGTGCATTGTTAGTAGTGAGTATTAAATTAACTAATGTATGTAAAACACGGAGCTGGTAGAAGAAGAGAAGGTAGTTATTAACATTTCTAGTTAGACAGCTCCTCCATGGGCCTTCATCTCTAGAGGGTGAAGGTGCAGGGTAAAATTTGGCTTCTCTTGTTTTCTGTGCCTTAGTAGTTGACAGCTTCCTGGGAGTTTTTGTGCATAATTTAATGTGAGGATTACATACAGCACTCAGGAGTAAGCAATGAGTCTGGGCTTTAGTGGCCTCTCGGCTCAGCTAGAGACATCTTTTCTTATGAATTTGTGGATTACTACAATGAGGCTTCCAAGTCATGGGATTGACTTAATGAGGAAAGAGAAATGAGGAGCAATTACATTTCCATTAAGTAGAAAACAATGCCCTTGGTTAAGTTTGCTGGAACCCAAGTGTCCCCCTCCCTCTCAGGTATAATCTTAGAAACAGAGCACTGATTGATTTATTAAATACAGGTTTATTTTTTTTGCCTCTAAAGTCAGCTGTCTCCCTAGATTATTCCATGATCACAAAGGACTAAATTCCAATTTATACTGGAATTATTAAGCTACCACAGAGGCTATGAAGGTATCAGGAAAGGTTGGCTCTTAGCACCCTTTAAATATGAGCTGATTCTAAAAAGCGCTTGGAAATTCTCAGTGGAATCTCTACACCATTTGTAATGCTGGGATTGAGAAAACGAAGGCCATAGATTGCTATAACTTAGTCTAATTTGATCTTAATTATTTATAATCAAATTAGCTAATGCCTGTCCAAGTGTTAGTATGTACAATGTCTGTGTTAATGGCTTTGTACTCATGGCCACCTTATAATGTAGGCATCACATTATTCTTATCTTACAGACCATAAAATTGAGTCTCAAAGACTACTGAGTTTTGGTAGCTTGCACAGCTACTGCCCTGAAGAGATAGACATCTTCTGTTGGTACGTGCACCTTGTTTCCAGGTCTGTATTTGTGCTTTTTTTTAGGGTTCCTCTGTGAAACTTTTCTTACAATATCAGATTTTACTTCCATCAAAGTAACTGACACTATGCCTAGTAATGATCTCACACACTTACAACTAAGTATGTGCACATAGCTTCACTCAAGGTGACCAAAAAAAATCAAAAACAGAACAGAATGAAAACCTTTGATTGAGATTCTCTTTGGTTTTTTTCTTTTCCTTTCTTTTGTTCATCATCTCTGGACTAATATAATTTTTGTAAGAAACTGGTATTTGCATTAAATTCTTAGTGTTGAATTGCTTGGGTTGTTACTAGGTTATAAATTATTGTACTATGTATATTATTCAAGTTTTAAGCACAAGACAAAAAGTTATACATGCAATATCTCATTTAACCTCCACAAGGCCTCGGTGAATTAGATATTATCATTTCCATTTTCTATACTGTGGAGACAAAAAAAACAACTTCATTTTGGATGGTAATCTGCCATGTTGACTTCTGATTTACCCAGTCCCATGAATGCTTCCTGATTCCCACTTTGTTTACTGTCTCTAATGTAGGAACATGTCCTCAACCCCAATGTTAATACACAATTCATAGGCTATGATGCACAATAGCATTCTTGCCTGTTCCAAAGGGTAGCCTTCAATCGCCTCTACAGAGCACATAACCCCTCTCTTTGTGGTGTATAAGCCCTAGGTCTGGGGAGTAACCCTGAGGCGACATCTTTCTCTTGTGGCCAAGACTACATTTCCATCAGTTGGTTCTCCAGTAAATCACTTTATACTGGCAAACTGGATTTCTCTGGCTAGTTCTTAGATTTCTTGGTTCCTTTTGTGTTTGGGGGCCAATTTGTATATATAGCCCTTCTGTGGAACACATGCAAAGGAACAGACTCAGAGAAATTAAATAATGTGATCAAATCCACACCACTCTTAGAAGTAAAGCTAGAATTCATACTAAAATCCATTAATTACAAAGTCTGTATTGTTTATAACACTTTTTCATAATTTACCTTGAGAGGCTATTTTTTTTTCAATTGTTTAAAGATACTCCATCTAAATCTAATATGCTCTGAAAAATACTTGTAATCACTTATTTCTAAAGAACTGGCTCATCTCTGTGTGGCATTGCTGTTTTCTGTTGTCTTTTATTCTGAATTTCCTGTAATCTTTAGCTAGTTGTTTTCTTCTCCATCTCTAGGCATCACTGACCAGGTGGTAAACAGGATCCTTTTTATTTTGTACCTCTTTAGTGGTAGAAACTCCAACTTCTACAGTAAATCTACCTTTAAAAAGCCTTCTTTATTAGACTCAAGTACTTCCTGTGAATCGTTCTAAATGCTATTTTGCAAAAATTTTGTTTTGCTTTAATTTTCCTTTTGTTGAATGATTGATTCATTCCTTAAACAAGTTCTCCTTGGACTAAAGAAACTTTGAAAGACATTTAAGCTTAATGGTCCACTAATAGCAAACTAAAGATTGTTTAAGTGAAAAAGAATAAGAAACAGAAGACTAGGGGTTATCTCCTTTGAAGGACATATGAATTGAAAAGAAAAGGATTTGGCTTGGGATCCCAACTCTTCTATTTAAGGACCATGTGGCCTTGGAGAATTATTCAACATCACTGAGTCTTATTTCTAATGTTTGAAAATAGATCATCTCCATAAGTCTCTGAGTGGTTCCTTCAGTCTGCACTTGTCAAATGCCCTCTATGTGCCATAATTCTTATAAAGATGGGATGGCACAACTGGCATAAGGCAAGGCATATAGCTGGGATTTAACATATGAATTGCCTATGCCAACTTAACACCTAAATGCTTCCACCAATCTTGCCAGGAGTGGAAAATTTCATTCAACCCTCTGATACTAGTTCCAATTGTTTTAGTGGAACCTCCTCTGAGTAAGAATTATCTATCACTGACTCTATTAAAGCTAAGGTAAGAGACATAAAGAGAAGGTTTTCTGAGAATATAATAGTAATACTTGATCTGATAAAACCTTAATTTATGAAACAAAATTTAAAAGTTAAATGCCATAACGTGTAATATATTCATCCAGCTAGTGAAACATGAAACAAATTGCTTTAATTATGGATTAGAATACCAACAATCATTCTGGAAAAATGGGAAGTGTATGTTCACAAAATGAGGAGTCCAGTCTATTGAGAGTTTGTGAAATGCTCTATGAGAGGCACAGGCTGCTAATAAAGATGTGGAAAGTATATTTTAAACTCTCACTGTGATTTTCAGGCAAAATGATGCCATGATCCTGACATTGCCTTAGGGAGGACTGATCTCTGCTCACATATCCCTCCTAAGGCAACCTTTAGGGAGGATGATTTCCTAAACTCAACGCCAGGCTGCTGTGTTCAGTGCACTCCCAGGCAAGTCACTCAGCAGAAACCCTGTGTTTTGAACGGTCTTGATTTCAAGTCCTCCTTGACTCCCTCCTTACTTACTCCATGTAATTCTAAATATCAAGAACAAGAAAGCCTCTTAGACACCATTGACTTCAAAGTTTTTATTTGGCAGATAAGAAGAAGCAGAAGCTCAATCATTTTAAGCAACACACAGCTTGTCCTGGAGGAAAGTCTAGAAAAGTCGTGACTATGTAACAGAAAATAGTAACTACCTCTTTCTTGAACATCTATTACATTGGAACCTCCAACAGGACTAGGAGATCCCACACGTTATCTAATTTAGCTAACACAATGAGCCTATGCATAGGTATTTCTATTTTTACTTAAGAACAAAAGCATGGAGAATTGAAGTGACTTTCTAAATTAATGGATCATCTGTAATCTAAATATGTCTATTTGATCTCTAAACTCACCTTCTTTCAATTCTACAGACTGCCTTCCTATTGTTACTTATTTAAAAAAAAAAATCCCATCCCAGTCTTCAAAAGTTCAATATGAAATACCACTAAGAACAAATATATTGATGTCTTTTTCCTCATTAACTAAGTATTTTGTTATAGGCTTATGGTGTAGATAAAAAGAACTATCTAAAGAAAATTCAGAGAGCTTTACTTAATATGAATATTTCATTGAGAAAAAATTGTTCGAGAACAGACTTCAAAACAAAAGTGGTAAGAAGCTCATTTCAACAAGTGTAAAAGTGTAAAATAGGAAGTTCACAGAGCTCATTCTCATTTGTTATTTTACACTATCTTTCTTTTAAGGATGAACAGGTTACTTGGGTCATAGATGATTGGATATAATGTGCTGAGTCATACTGACAAGAAAAGAAAACTCCAGCATCATTTATAATTTATAATTCAAGTGGTATTTCTGGAAATGGGTCCTTAGAAACTTCTGTGAGCTGGGTACGGACCATTGGCTCAAAGGCAGAGATTATCCTTACCCCCATTTTATTTTTATTTTCTTCATAACTCAGAAAAAAGATAATAGTCTTTAAGGTGTCTCTTTGTTTTCACTAGAGTAAAACAACTTGAGTGTGTTAAGAAAACTTAACCCTTAAGCAACTTGATTGATGATTTCTGGAAATACACTTTACTATATGTTAGTAAGTTACTGGAAGTTTTACACTTTTATTACTCAGGACACTAGAAAAAAAAAAAGAAATTGTGCTGTTCCATATTTATTCAGCCATGATTAGTCTAGTGTTGAATAATAATTTTTAATTTCCATTTCTTGAATATATTTATTAATTTACCTCCTGCCAATATATGGCTCTGGTTGCCACTATTCAGAATTTATTCTTGTTCTTCCTCAGTATCATTTGCATAATGGGATGAGGTCCATTCACTAGCACTCAGTTGTGGGGTGTTAGACAGAGCGACTGGGTTGTAATTAGTGGCATCTGGCCTCTGGTTTCATTAGCATGCAAATGGAGCTACTAGAGGCCATGGCAGCCTGGCAGTTTCACAACAGTCACTATAATGCTCATCTGCTTTTATAGGCCTATCAGTGGGATTGCTTTATATAAAAGAATAAAATATGTATGTCTGAATGAATTTGATTGTCAATCTTTAAACACTGGGATCTTAAGAAATTTTCCTTTTATCTAAGAAGAAAACAGAACTCCAATACATCAGTCTTAACCTTTGTTTTTCATGTTTAGGCTGCTAAAAAATGTAATGCAATCTCTTATTTCTGCCTGGCCTGCCTGAATTTCCACAGTCAAATTCTTACTCACATCCCTGTCTTTTTTTTTTTTTTTTTTTTGTAGAGAAGAGTCTCACTGTACCACCCTGGGTAGGGTGCCATGACGTCACACGGCTCACAGCAACCTCCAGCTCTTGGGCTTACGCGATTCTCTTGCCTCAGCCTCCAGAGCATCTGGGACTACAGGCGCCTGCCACAACACCCGGCTATTTTTTTGTTGCAATTTGGCCGGGGCTGGGTTTGAACCCACCACCCTCGGTATATGGGGCCGGCCCCCTACTCACTGAGCCACAGGTGCTGCCCACATCCCTGTCTTCTTTATTTTCCCTCATTAAGCTATTTAGCTTCAGCTTGATAAATACTTTTTGTTTTCTTTCATTGCATTATTTTTCTCAGGATATAGCACGGCCTGCTATTCCCTATTAGGGACAAGTAGGGGACAGGGTAAGAAGGAAAATAAAAGCAGGCAATTGCTGAGACAAAGAAAAGTGAATAATTGCTGAGACAGAAGAAACAGTTCCTTAGCTTAGACATGAGCAGGGTATAGACTATGCTGGGCTACTACAAAAACAGACCTATCCAAGATCCTAATACCCCTACAGAGGCCTTGATCAGTAGAAATTTTTTAAAGAAGTTAGCATCCCATATTAATCAATGCCCTATTACTATCTTGGAGACTTCCTAAAGGAGGAGTTAGTTAAGAATAATGTAGAGTCAGCTTGATCAAGAACCTAGGTTAAAAAATACATAAGCATGAGTTAAGAAATACATTATCATTACAAGTAGTTGGACCAAAGCTAGGAGTTAAGGAATAAATTCAAAGGGAAAAGTTTGTAAGGTGTTCTTCCTCATTGGGGAGGAAGAGACCCACACCTCTCTTAGTGTGTTTTATTTGCTTATAAACTTCTATATGCTTATAAATTTAAAGGTGTCCTATAAAGCAAAGCTTGGCTAACTGCCTGCCTCTGCTGTGTAATTTCCTCTTTTTGTGCTGGCTCTGCTGATGCTACTGGGTTTCCTTCTTTTTGTGCTGAGTCAAACTGCTTTCAGATTCTGGGGGCTGCTTGCTAGTAGCACCCAGAGAAAGCTGGAACTGGGGATGGGTCTTCATAATCTCCTAACATTTACTATTTCATTGTTTCCAGACTCTTTCCTTAGTCTTCATGTTTTCATTATAAGTTGGGATAACCTATGATGAGGAACCCTGTTGGGATGAACTCTGACTGGGGCCAAACCTTGTTGGGAGCTTAGTATGTACCAAGTATTGTTTTATCCTCATGTAATCTTCTCAGAAAGTCGATGAATTGGAACTGTCATATCAGCAATCTGTTCTCACTTTTTGGTTTGCTCTTGGTCTGCTCTTGAGACCAGACATGCCCAAAACAAGGCAAACATGAGGCAAAGTTTATTTGAGCAAAGTAAGATACATTCACCACAGAAAACAAACAGGCTCCCTATAGTGATAGAAGGGCCCTGATTATGGTCTGGGGTGCTGTTTTATAATATCTAGGCTGGGGCCTCCTTGTGGTTCAAATGTCATCATCAAACCGCTTTGATGGGCAGTTGGCCATTATATAACCTGTCTTGTGCTTGTGGATCTCCCATGAATCTCTCTGAAAGCCCCTGGAGGGAGTGTGGCAAAACACAATGCATATTTAAGCTAAAACCTTGATCTTTAGCCTTAGGTTGCTCTGGGTTACAGTCCAGATCCACTTGTGTCTGAGCTGCTTGACCCCCAGCCCCAGGATTGCTCTGCCTTCTTTTGCAATCAGTGCCTTAAGTTCCAATGGGCAGATGGGCAGGGTGTTTCTTTCTTTCCCTGGTGTGGCAACTGCCAGGAGCAATCGCCTCTGTATTCAGGAGCGCTAGAGGTCCCTCACCATCTACCTAATAGAACTACTAAAAGCTTTATTTCAGTTTAAAAAGAGAAACATAAAATAGAAATGAAAGAAAAAAATGAAGCCCTGAAAAGTTTTGTATCTTTCCTAAAGAAACAAAAGCATCCAGTTTGTGTTGCAGCCAGGATTTTAGTTCAGACCTCCTTGACTGCAGAATCCTGTTCTCTTAGCCATTTTCTCTACCACCTCCCACAACAGATAGAAATTTTATCTGAAATGAAATTTCACACCCTGTAGATTCCCCAAGCAAGAGAATTTTAATTATTACAAAACATTATAAAGCTCATGATTTGTAAAACTTGTCAAGTAGTAACTTATTCTGATTTGTAACTATCTATTCATTTGTTTTTCTCACCCTAGTGTGATTTTATTCCTTGTCATGTCATACATTGAGAATACTATTTTCCAAAAGCAGAATCTCAGCTTCATGAGATGTTTGCTGGTGTTATATGACAATAGAGTTTCTTGGTCTATTAAGTTTGGGAAAACTTGGGTTAAACTTCCTAAAAAAGTTTTCCTTACAGTACAATTGCTTTTATTATTATGATTATTATTTTCTATTATTATTAAATCATAGCTGTGTACATTAATGCGATCATGGGGCACCATAAACTGGTTTTATAGACCATTTGACACATTTTCATCATACTGGGTAACATAGCCTTCCTGGAATTTTCTTAGATATTGTGTTAAGACATTTATATTCGGGCGGCGCCTGTGGCTCAACAGGTAGGGCGCCGGTCCCATATGCCGGAGGTGGCGGGTTCAAGCCCAGCCCCGGCCAAAAATAAAAAAAAAAAAAAAAAAAAAAAAGACATTTACATTCTACATTTACTAAATTTCACATGTACCCTTGTAAGATGCACCTTAGGTGTAATCCCACCAATCACCCTCCCTCCGCCCCCCCCATCTCTCCCTCCCCTCCCTTTCCCCCTTCCCCCTATTCTTAGGTTATAACTGGGTTATAGCTTTCATGTGAAAGCCATACATTAGTTTCATAGTAGGGCTGAGAACATTGGATACTTTTTCTTTCATTCTTGAGATACTTTACGAAGAAGAATATGTTCCAGCTCCATCCATGTAAACATGAAAGAGGTAAAGTCTCCATCTCTCTTTAAGGCTGCATAATATTCCATGGTGTACATATACCACAATTTATTAATCCATTTGTGGCACTTGGGCTTCTTCCATGACTTAGCAATTATGAATTGGGCTGCAATAAACATTCTGGTATGAATATCTTTGTTATGATGTGATTTTTGGTCTTCTGGGTGTATGCCTAGTAGAGGAATTATAGGATTGAATGGCAGATCTATTTTTAGATCTCTAAGTGTTCTCCAAACATCTTTCCAAAAGGAATGTATTAATTTGCATTCCCACCAGCAGTGTAGAAGTGTTCCCTTTTCTCCACATCCACACCAAGAAATGGCTGAAAATGTTAACAAATGGAAAAACATACCATGCTCATGGCTGGGAAGAATCAACATCGTTAAAATGTCCATACTACCCAAAGCAATATACAATTTTAATGCAATCCCTATTAAAGCTCCACTGTCATACTTTAAAGATCTTGAAAAAATAATACTTCATTTTATACGGAATCAGAAAAAAACCTCGAATAGCCAAGACATTATTCAGAAATAAACACAAAGCAGGAGGAATCATGCTACCAGACCTCAGACTATACTATAAATCAATAGTGATCAAAACAGCATGGTACTGGCACAAAAGCAGAGAAGTAGATGTCTGGAACAGAATAGAGAACCAAGAGATGGATCCAGCTACTTACCGTTATTTGATCTTTGACAAGCCAATTAAAAACATTCAGTGGGGAAAAGATTCCCTATTTAACAAATGGTGCTGGGTGAACTGGCTGGCAACCTGTAGAAGACTGAAACTGGACCCACACCTTTCACCATTAACTAAGATAGACTCTCACTGGATTAAAGAATTAAATTAAAGACATGAAACTATAAAAATACTAGAAGAGAGTTCAGGGAAAACCCTTGAAGAAATCGGTCTGGGTGAGTACTTTATGAGGAGGACCCCCCAGGCAATTGAAGCAGCTTCAAAAATACACTACTGGGACTTGATCAAACTAAAAAGCTTCTGCACAGCCAAGAACACAGTAAGTAAAGCAAGCAAACAGCCCTCAGAATGGGAGAAGATATTTGCAGGTTATGTCTCCAACAAAGGTTTAATAACCAGAATCCACAGAGAACTCAAACATATAAGCAAGAAAAGAACAAGTGATCCCATCGCAGGCTAGGCAATGCTGGGCAAGGGACTTGAAGAGAAACTTCTCTGAAGAAGACAGGCACATGGCCTACAGACATGAAAAAATGCTCATCATCTTTAATCATCAGAGAAATGCAAATGAAAACTACTTTGAGATATCGTCTAACTCCAGTAAGATTAGCCCATATCTTACAGTACAATTTCTAATAGCCTTTTAATATGGTAATATGAGTGTACCTTGATTCATGGTAGGCTGAGAAAATGTCTTTTATTTTTTGTCTCTATTGTGTGAAGTTCAATTGCCATCAAGGAAGAAGTTGTAGGAGGTTTGGGGTTGAGGACTATTGAGGAAGCAATACCCTGTTTCTAATATATAACCATGGACAATAAATTAAAATTTAGCCTCATATTTTTCAAAAATCTCTGGGATGTCTTTGTATTGAATTTTACATGTTATGTACACTTTGATTCATGGCAGGTCACTGAAATGAAAGATGGTGAAACATGTCCCAAATTGTCCCTGTAAAGATTAAAATAGGCATGCAAAGTATACTGCCTGTTGTTTAAAGTGAAGCTCATACTCAACGAAGAGTGCATAATTTAAATATGAATCCATTTTTAGAACTTAATATTGTGTTCTTTTCCTTATCTAATACAACTAATTTTGAATAACTACAGTTTGACTGACAGGCAGAGAAAACCCACTACCATCATCCTTAATAATCATGAGCAATCAGCAGTGAATTAATAGCAGTGGCCTCTCTTTGTTGCTATCAATTACACACATTATTAATGGATTGACAAAAATCTGCCCAGGCGTAGATTGTTAACAGGAATTGACACCTTGGTTATCGCTTGTGTCAGAAATTAATTTTGGAGAGTGCAACCGTACCGCATTAAAATGCATGTTGCACTGGTTTATAACATGGGATAGAAGACCCTTTCTGGAAAGTGGGTTGGGAGACGAGCTGAGGGTAAGATGCAGAAATATGTCTGAGAAAGGAGATGCAGAGTGTGCCCACATGACAGTTACTGGCCAATTGCCAACACCTGTTATATAATGCAAAGATTCTAGATGAACCTTTACAAGACTGTTAAATAAAACCAGTAACGATTGATTATAGCAATTAAATTAAAAATAATTTACTTTTAAATTATTATGTCTTAGGAAAAGGGAAACTAGACATTTATTTTTTTAATTCTGAGAGTAACCTTATGGGGAAATCATAGAGGAAGAAATGCAGTTTAGATTTTTATATTACCTAAATTAAACTGTATCGAGTCAGTGAGAGGGCTGAGAGTTTAACACATCCTCCAAAGTACAGGTATCTTTCACTCTATCACAGTGTCTTCCCAGAGTCTGGGAGGAATAGATGTTGAATTGGGGCGACAAAGGGGATGTTAAGGGGACCTCTGAGATTGTGCACAGGAAATGGCTTAAACACAGCCTCTCTTACTTGCCCCCTGCATACTGAGTGCAAGGCTGGCTTCACCATATGTACTGAGATGCCAACTCCATTTCCCTTCTTTAGGCTCCATTTTTACATTATATTTTCAGTCTGCTATTCAGGCCTGCTAAGTGTGTTGTGATTACACCCAGCTTTAATGAAGAGTTTGCCTGTGGTGGGTGACTCTGTTCTTGCCAGCTGTGGCTGGGTTCTTGCTCAAGTCTCAATCTCTAATGCTATCAGATAGGATCCTACTGGAGCTGGATCTTGCCTTGAGTTTCATGCTGGGCAGAGTTCACAGATGTAACACAACAAGAATACATCTTTCACCTGTGAAGATTTGAGACTATCTCCAAGAATATAAATACAGCTTTCATAAACACAATAAAGGAAATAATTTTTATCTCTAGTAAGTAAGAAAATAACATAAGGAAGCAATAATCATGGGACATTCATCCTATACTGAAAAGATGAAAAGAAACCCCCAATACTTACTCTATACATAAGCTTGCAAGGCTGTGAGATGCTGTGCCCCTCATCTTATTTGCATATTTCAATGCACTAAATTCCTGAGTTTCTCAAATACCATCTTAGGTTCTCACCTCTGACCTATTTTAACTATCTAATTCAACTAATTCTTGGATCTTTGCCTATCTTTACTCATTGATAATGTATTCATTTTTTCCTAAAAAACTTCTATATGCAACATCAGTTTTTGCTGAGATATTTTTCACCATTTATGAATGTAAAAATCTTGCATGAAACAGATTCTGTTGTGTCAGATATAGTGCTATACATATCTGCATTACCCGTTTGATTCTTGTATTTATTTGTGTAAGTCTTCCAGGGCTATTGTAACAAAACACCACAAACTGGATGGATTAACCAATAGAAATTCATTTTCTCACATTTCTGGAGGCTATAAGTCCAAGATCAAAGTGTTGGCAGATTTGGTTTTTCCCAAAGTTGCTCTCCTTCACTTACAGATGGGCTCTTCTTCACTGTGTCTTCATAGTCTTTTTTCTGTCTGTTTTTCTTCTTCTTACAAGGACACCAGTCATATTGAACAAGGGCCCCCTCCTTATGACCTCATTCATTTCCTCTTTGAAAGCTCTATCTACAAATCTGAATACATTGGGGCTTTAATGTGGGAATTGGGGCTATGGACTGAATTGTGCCTTGCAAGCTTATGTCCCCAGTTCCGTCCATAACATCATCCAAGGAAGTAGATAAGCATGTAACACCATCTTAAAGGTAGGTGATAGCATATCTCCATCTTAAAAATAGAGAAACTGAGGGTTGGATAGTCTTGCCAAAATGCAAGTTATACCCTTAACTATGTTGTGTTGGGCTGGAAAAGTGCACACAGAACCCACGGAGGAACTGTGTAGCAGCATCAGCTAGAGAAGTGGGCAATTGCAGGCCATCAGAATATGGGGTTAGGACTGAGTTGAATCTGCACTGGTCATTGATGAAGTTAAAGTCATCTTGAGTAGGGGTTTTAAGAGTGTCAAAGGCTGAAACCCCACTAATCTGGAGCTGTAATTGTGATTTTTAAAGGTGGATAATTATTGAGCACTGCATGCCAGGCAGTGAGGAGTCAAGTGCATGTGCATGTTTGAATGTACACACACGGTGACACAAAAGTCCTATTATTACCCTCATTTTCCTGGTGAGGCTCTAGAGGTTCAGAGAGATTTATGAACTTGACAAAGGACGTAGTCAGTAGCAGAACCAGTATTGACACACTGGCTGTCTTTTAGTTCACAAACCTGGGCTCACTAAGTAGACCATACCTTGAGCTTGCAGCTTTTGTGTCTCAGCTCAAATTCTGTCCCTTTCAGAAACTTAGGCAGTTCTCCTAATAAGTAAACCTGTCATGGATCCTTTTTGAGAGTGAGATGAGATCCTTCAAAAGAAATAGAGCTGTTAATCTGTTTGTACTACTAAAATAAACTACTTGATACTGTATCACCTACAAATAATATTTAATTCTCACAGTTCTGGAGGCTAGGAAGTCCCAATCAAGGTTCTATCATCTGGTATCTTTGGGGCCTTCTTGCTGCATCCTCACATGGCAGAGCTGGAAGGGCAAAAAAAGTTTTATCTAGTCCCTCCAAGCCTTTCACAAGGCACTAATCCATTTAGGAAGGCTCTGTTCTCATGACTTAATCATTTCCCCAAAGGCCTCACTTTTTTTTTTTTTCATGGCTCAAATTTTAATACTGCCGCAAAGAGGGTTAAAGTTCAACATGAATTTTGGAGGAGTTACTATTACTCAAATCATAGCAAGAGCAAATGTAAATATGTTCTGCATTGAGTTTCCATATGCACACAAACTTTTACAAGGGTGCATCTTAGAATGGGTACAGGTGAAACTTACCAAATGCAGAATTCAAATGTCTTCATACAACAACTAAGAAAATGCCATGAAGGCTATGTTAAACAGTTTGATGAAAATATTTCAGATTGTATATGAAGTCAGCACATTGTACCCCCTGACTGCACTAGTGTACACAGCTATGATTTAATAATTAAAAAAATTTTTTACAAAATGCATTATCCACTCATTAAACCAGATGACTGGTATATATGTGATACTTGTAGTCTTTCTCATTTCATATTATCCCTTTAGCTATTCAATGAAATTCCAGTAACCATCTTTTATATACTTGGATATTCTGAAATCTTTGACCAATCTATGTTGTCAACTCTCAAACTTTTAATACTGACACTGTTTCCATCCTGTTGGATGAAAAAGGATGCATCTGGATGAAAATGGAGATGATAATGGTCAAAGTAAAACATGGCTGTTATGTGCCAGGAACTGAGATATCCTATATAATGGTGTAGTGTATGTGTATATGTAATTACAGCTCAAACTTATAATTTTATGATGAGATAAGCTCTATTATTACTCTTATTTTACATGAAGAAACTGTCTTGCATAGATTAATCATTCACATTTACCATAAGCAGGTTATGACAGCAATGCAGTGGTCTCCCCTAAAATACGGTTTCACTTTCTACTGTTTCAGTTACTCATAGTCAATCATGTTCTAAAAATAGGTGATTAAAGCACAAAAAGCATTTTTTGTATTGAGACAAAGTTTCACTCTGTCTCTCTGTGTGAAGTGCCATGGCATCATAGTTCACCTCATCCTCAAACTCTTGGGCTCAAGAAATCCTCTTGCCTCAGCCTCCTGAGTAACTGGGACTACTGGCGCCCACCATAATGCCCAGCTAGTTTTTTTTTTTCTTTTCTATTTTTAGCAACAGAGACACCTTCTTGCTCTTGCTCTTGCTCTGGCTAGTCTCAAACCCTGAGCTCAAGCAATCCACCCAGCTTGGCTTTCTAACATACTGGGATTATAGGCTTGAGCCACCTTGCTTGGCCTTCAATAAGATACTTTGAGAGAGAAAAAGAGAGAGAGAGACAAAGAGGAAAACCAAATTTATATAACTTTCATTAGAGTATATTGTTATAATTTTATTTTATTATTAATTATTATTGTTATTCTCTTACTGTGCCTAATTTATAAGTTAAACTTCATCATAGGTATACAAATATAGAAGAAAACATAGTAATGGATCCCTTAATGACAGGAATACATGTATATAGTCATGTATTGCTTAAGAACAGGTGCTTGTGAGAAATGCATTGTTGGGTGATAGATAGCCTATTGTTGGGTAGATAGATAGCCTATTGCTCTTTGGCTACAAATTCATGTACTATGTTAACATACTGAATACTGTAGGCAATTGTAAGACAGTGGTTAGTACTTGTTTATCTATGCACATTTAAACATAGAAACATTAATGTGTTGTGCTAGACATCAGGATGGCAATGACGTCATTTAGCAATAGGAATTTTTCTGCTGTCTTATAATCTCATGGGACCACCATTGTATATGTGGTTTGTCATTGACTGAAATGTCACTATGTGATACATGACTATATACATAGGATTAGGTACTATCTGTGATTTCAAGTATCCACTGGGGTCTTGGACTGTGTCTTCTCCAGGTATGGGGGGATGTTTGTATGATGATTAACATTCTAGGACTCTGGAGACTATGATATATATTTATTTCTCTTTGAAAAATATTTGCGTGGCATGGAACCAAGTTATATTTTAATAATTTTTTAAAATCAGTACTTTCTTATGTGCTTCTATAAATTTTTATTTATAATTTTTGAATTTTCAGAGTCCACATTGCAATAAAGGTACAGGAAACATTTCTAACTATTTCACAAGAATGGGAACTTATAATTCTGTTTAATATAGCTCAGGAAATCACTTTTACTCATTTGTCTTGAATTTAAAAAGTATTAACTACTTGCATATATCAGGTAATGTTGGCTAAATTAACAAGGTAGGGATCTATAACATAAAACTAATAATTATAGCATTTATATAGGTATAAGGTGCAATATTATAATAGTGCACATTTACTATACACTAGCCCAAATGCTAAACGTTTTGTGATTTAGCTCATTTGATTCTTATATAACTCATTCCCTGAGTTAAGACAGTGAGTATCATCATGTTATAGATAAGAATATTGAGGAACAGAGAAATTAAAAAATTTCTATCAGTGAACTTGCTAGAGGTTGGAATCTACCCCAGAGCTAACATCAGCACTTATGTTTCCAACCACTTAACATAGTAAATTCTTAAGGGTGAGGAGTATTGGTATTGAAGTTATGCAATAATGATTGAAATACTAACTTTCTCTTTTAATTCTTGTGAGATATTATTTCTATTTACCATCCTGGCCTCTCTGTTTACTTATGATTTGCAGCTCTTTCTGCTATTGAAAGTGTCCATGGAATTTGGGCCAGTCTTCTCCTCTCTTTGGCTAACAGAATGTGTTGAAAACAATAAGATGCCAGAGGCCTTTGCTGCTTCTATTCTTTCTTCTGAAATGTTGCCACTAATGTGATGATAATCTGAGGGTATTCTGCTAGATGATAAGTGATCACATATAGATGGTTCCGAGTATAGATTCCAAATCTGTCTCATGACAGTCTGTGGGTCTTCTTTACCATACAGGTAAGAGAATGCAGATCACAGAAGTGCCCACCCACAACATAGTTGAGTATCAACACCCGAGTTTGCTCTGCTGCGATAAGAATAACCACTCCACTGGGCCTGTGAACTTGGAAGCAATAATAAATGAATATTTTTTATGCCATTGAGTTTTGATATAGTCTGTTATGCTTCAATAGCTAATGAATGCAGTAACTGACAACCAGAATGTGATCATGCTCTAATAATAACCTTAAAAATATATGACATTAGCTTTAGTTAGGGAGTGGAAACTGTAAAAAAAGAAAAGTTAATAAAGAATTGAAAAAGTCTGAGTAAAATAGTAAATTTTTATTACAGGATAATAAATATTAGGGCCTATTTCATGTAGTAAAAAACAAAATTCAAAAAAGCTTTAGCCAAGCTTTAACAAGAATATGGAAGAAATAATTATCAATAATTAATTATAATTCCAGATAAAGAGTTTCCCAAGCAGAATGTTGAAAGGGTCAGCTGAGTGCCATCAGTTGTATATGAAAAGTTACTAAAGACATATACTAACAAAACAACTTACCTTTTTGTAAATTGAATGCCAAGTGTGTATCGAGGTGCTAGGATTTTTTTGCTTAGAAATAAAATAGTGTTGTCTGAGCGTGGTGGCTCACAACTGTAATCCCAATGGGAGGCCAAGGCAGGTGGATCACCTGAGCTCAGGAGTTTAAGACCAGCCTAAGCAAGAACAAGACCTAAAAACAGGTCTCTAGGGCAGCACCTGTGGCTGAAGGGAGTAAGGTGCCAGCCCCATATGCCTGAGGTGGCAGGTTCAAACCCAGCCCGGCCAAAAACTGCAAAACAAACCAAAAAAAAACCAGGTTTCTAATAAAAACAGAAAAATTGGCTGAGTATTGTGGCAGGCAGCTCTATTCCCAGCTACTTGGGAGGCTGAGGCAAGATGATTGCTTTAGCCCAAGTGTTTGAGGTTGCTGTGGGCTATGATGCCATGGCACTTTATGCAGAGTGACAGAGTGAGACTCTATCTCAAAAAAAAAAAAAAACAACCCTCAAAATTAGAAATAGTATCTAATTTCCATTTTCTCAAGCTAGCAAAATATTCTCAAAGAAAAATATAGTTTTGGACTAGATAGGATGTGCCTGTGAGATGCTTTTTTAAGATATCAGAAAAAATTAGGTTGATATTTGCCAGACCCTAATACCTAGAAAAAAAAGTTCATCTGGCAATTTTAAGAGTATTGTTCTGTAGCAAATTGATATGTTTACCATTTCCGTCACACGTTTCAAAACACCAAGTGATTATATAGAGATTAAGAGAAGGCTCAAAAATTTTTAAGAGACTTGCATTGGTGAAAAAGACCTTAGTTTGGATTAAAAGGTGCCCAGATGACTCAGACATCTGTAGTCCTATGGGGTCCTAAATGTGTATGGGACAGGAGAAAGCTGTTTAGTTGTCACTGTCACTGCACATCACTTCTTCAGAAGATTCTGAAGAATGTGATAAAAAGAAAGGATATACTATTAGAAAGTAGAGCCAAAGACCAGAAGAAAGAAGGCATGGTGAAAATATTCTGGAGACAGTCCTACGGAGAAGAACCTGGGGACATTCTTGAGTCTTGAGTATGTGCATAGAGGTGGTGACAAGAAATATTTGACCAGTGACTTTAATGTATTGATATAAATTAGTGATGCTTTGTGTCTCCCGTTCTTTCCTCCTATTTTAGCATGGGGCATGCATTTTGTATATTTTGTAATTATCCTGTGGTTATCCTGTAATGCTATTTAATGCTGGGTGTATAGGAAGCAGATGACTTTCCTTTCTGATTCATAGTTCTCTGGATCAAAAGAAGCCACATCCAAGGAACTGCATTCAGACCTGATGCTTGTCATCATGCCTTGACTTGCGGCCTAGCGTTGTAATATAATGGGACTTATGGAAATTTGTAGATGGGTAAATGCATTTTGTATGTTAAAGAGGTATGAATAACTTGGGCAAAAGATCAGATCATGGTAAATAGATTGCAGTAATGACCCACATAATAATCGCACTATTGCCCTGAAAGTTTATGCTTTTTACCCCCTCTGCCTTTTGGATGGCCTTATGACTTCCTTGGGCCAAAAGTATGTGGTATAAGTTAATGCTTTTGAGACTTAGCCTGAAGTTTTGTACTTAAGACTAGGCTGAATTGCATTTGGATTCTTGCCTCCACAGTAAGAAGGAAACTGAGTCAGTCTCCCAGAAGATGAGATAGGGGGTACCACCCAGCCCTGAGGGCCACCTGTGACCTTTTAGAACCTTTAATGGGGCCTTTTGACTGAATCTGAATTTTACAGAATGGATATTTTTGATAAAGGGATTTGTTCTATAAAGTTTGAATTCAGTCAAAGGGCTGCACTTTGTGATCTGATTAGCCACATGTGGCCTCGAGGCTGCAGGTTCCCCACCCCTGCATGAGACTTTAGTTGCCAGCCAGTCAATCTACAAAAAACTGCCTTATCTACTCAACCCAGAGCTGACCCACAAGGCATGAGGTAGTTTAGCCAAGTCAGGGAAACCACGTAGCTGAACCCCTGCTAAATTGCTGATGTACAGAATTATAAGCTTAATGAATTATTGTTATTTTAATACTCTCAGTTTAGGATCAGTTTATTCTATAGAAATTGGAAGGGATTCAGCTTCTTGTCACTTCTCCTGTACTGGAGAACAAGAAGATGCCTTTGTATTCTTTCAAAGTAGATCATTCTCGCTCTGTAATGGGTGTCTGTGGAACTACTGAAGAACAATGCCATGTTAGAAGTCATACTAGTCTGGGGAGAACAGGGAAACATTTTCTATGGAGATAAAGATAAAAGAGCCTTTCTTAGAGAAAAGTTAGTAGCTAAGTGCTTTGTAAAAATAACAAAGTAGGGTCATTAGTCTAAAGAACAAATAGCACTGGAGTTAGATGATATCTCAAAGTAGTTTTGATTTGCATTTCTCTGGAGGGGGGAAGGTGGTCAGAGGGAGGGGGATTGGTGGGATTACACCTGCCCTGCATCTTACAAGGGTATATGTGAAACTTAGTAAATGTGGAATGTAAATGTCTTAGCACAATAACTAAGAAAATGCCAGGAAGGCTATGTTAACCAGTGTGATGAAAATGTGTCAAATGGTCTATGAAACCAGTGTATGGTGCCCCATGATCACATTAATGTACACAGCTATGATTTAATAATAAATAAATAAATAAATAAAAAAGAACAAATAGCACTGTCAGAAATTATATATTATGCCTTTTAAAAATAAGAAGTCAAAGTCATTGTTCCAATCTCATGAGCCAATTTTTTTTTTTTAGATGAGTTTATACTAATACCACTCTGATTTGTGCTGGGTAAGTCTTCTTTATAGAATTAATCAATATCTCTCAATCTCTCTCTCTTTCTCTCTCTCCTTTTGACATTCCAGTACTGTAAGAAGTGCAGACTAATAAGCCTTAGCTTTGGACTAATAAGCCTTAGCTTTGGTCTTATGTTGGACTAGTGGCATTAATCTTCTATCAGATACAGGTGGTAGGGTGCAGAACACAAGGAAAAAATAACTTACCTGTTTGTTCCTGGTCAAAAGTAAATTGAACTACAGAAGAACCTGAAGTTATTGAGAGCCCTATTGCTTTTATTATTCCTGCTAAATAGCACACAGGAAGGTTGTAGTGGGGGAGCTTTGGCAGAGATCCAGGAGGAGGAATGAAGACAATTGCAGTAATGAATTGGGATATAATATCTCAGATATTACTCTTGTTATAAAAGTAATTTAACTGAATTATCCTCAGTTTTCTCATTTGTACCATAGTAAGAGGCAAAATAAATGATTTCTAAAAGCATTAAAATTAAAAATCTTGCATGTAACTCCCCCCTCCCTTCTAAAACCTCCCCTTCAGGGATTGGTGAGGCCTTGGAGGAGGGCTTATCCAAGCCTTCTAGCCTTGAAATAGGGTGACAAGGTCAAGGACACCGTGAGAAATTCTATTTGACATAGTTTTCATAGGCACCAGAGAGTCTTCAGGGTCAAAGTAACTCCTTTTTCTAACCTTGCTTATGTGCTTTGAACATGACAATTGTTCATGGTTTGTTTGTTTGTTTTCTCTTTCCAACTTTTGTCCAGGACATATTATGATACATTGCAATAAAGTTGCAAGCTTTTCTTCAGTGTGTGTTGATAAAGTTAATGTCTTTTGACAGATGCATAAGCAATAAACTATACTAGCAGGTGACTTGTATGTGGGAGAATGGGGAGGCAGAGGTATAGATGCACAGAAAGAACCTGATAAATCTTCTGTGAGGGCTCTGAGAATCTTCTTAAAGAGCAGCTGTATGAAGAGGGTGTAAAAGGTAAGTAAAAGTATTTCACACAGAGGGTAGTAAGAAATGTATAAGAGAAAGAAAACTCTTGTTATTAATTCAGGAGGTTGGGCTCTCGTTTTTTGAGATGTCTAGATTTTTTGACTCAGAGAAGTGATCAATATAATATTTGTCAAAGTCAATGAAGTTGTAAGGTCTCCCTTCCCTTTGGATTTGAAGAAGACCTAGATTACTAGAACGAATGAAAGAAAGTTAGGACCTCCATTCTGACACTGTTATCAAGAATGATTAGGTTATTTTCTCTCAACTTTATTTCTCTCCACATTGAGATATTAGACTTATAATCAAAATACCATAAAGACTGTTTCATGAATATTATGTGTAGCAGTTTTCTTGTTGGGAGGTAGGTATGCATGTTTTACAGTGTATATATGTATGTTTTCTGGTGTGTATATGAGTTTAGCAAAGGCAATTTCTGAATTTTTGCTGGTGCAATGGTTGTATCTCCAAGATTCATGTCTCTAGTCTGAGTAGGCAGGCCTCAGAGTGCCTCATCCCATGAAGGCCCAGTGATATGACAGCAGTCTAGAAGATTACAGATGTGAGCTCCAGCAGAACAAAATGACAGTAGTGCCAGATGACATATGCAAATTAAATACCATCTACATGTGAAAACGAATTGAATATTCATGAGAAGTGTTCTTGGCTCAATAGGTATTATTGGCATGATCAATTAGCAGTGCCATTCTTGAGCCAGCTGAGAGGAGAGGAGGCCCAGATACTGGTACTTTTCCTTCATTTTTCTAGATGGTAATGGGGCTATTGAATTACCTTCCCATGGTACCTTCCCTGCCTTCCTACATCTCATTTCCTCTTATTTTAATACATTTCTTAACATATTTTTCTTGTTTTGTCTTAATAGTCATTTTGCCCCATTCTACCCAATTGTTTTTATTCTGAGCTGCAAGAAGGAGATATGGAAAATCTATTTCAGTGGAATAGGATGTCACCCAAAATATCTGATCATATACTGTTCCTAAAGTTCAGATTTATGTAGAGTGGCTCAGGGAACTTTGATATCACCCTTTGAGCCTTTGATTCAAAGAACTGAAATAGCCTGTTAGCCTTTATCAGTCACTCCAGAATTAGAAGTTTCCTAAAACCCCATAGTCCTTACCCTTTCCTCTTTGACCTGACACAGCTAAAAAAATAATATTTATGGGTGGCACCTGTGGCTCAAGGAGTAAGACGCTGGCCCCACATACCAGAGGTGGTGGTCCCAGCCAAAAACTGCTGGGATTATATAAATATATAAAAAACACTGCTGGGAAATAAGCCTCAAGCTGTCACCCTGGGTAGAGAGTCGTGGCATCACAGCTCACAGCAACCTCCAATTCCTGGGCTTAGGCGATTCTCTTGCCTCAGCCTCCTGAGTAGCTGAGACCACAGGCACCCGCGACAATGCCCAGCTATTTTTTGTTGCAGTTTGGCCAGGGCTTGGTTTGAACCCACCACCCTTGATATATGGGGCTGGTGCCCTACTTACTGAGCCACAGGCGCCACGCAATATTACTTATTATTATTTTTGTCCATTAAATACATTTTTCTTTTCCCCTTCTACTCTAAGAGCTAATGAGTTATGTGGAACTTCAATGCTGTTGTCCCATAGAAAATTCAATGAAAGTGATTCCAATAACTGGAGTTCTTATTTTGGACTAACTCTGTCTCTAACCATTGGACAATGTGATGATATTTGTCTTATCTACTCCACTGGGGTGCTGTAATATTTATGGAGAAAATAGATGTGAAACTGTTTGGTACGATGCTAGTCAGATACAAAGACTTGTTATGCATATATGTATTAACTTTGTATTTATACCTGTCTTCCAAAAAATGACTTTCTGCAGCTAATACATATTCAATAAAATAAGAAATTACTCTATTTAAATTGAAATACAAAAGGCAAATTAAAAAAGTAGTTACTTTATTCTGCTTCTTTCTAACCTTTCTGTCATCTACTTTTCTGGAATTAGCCACATGTTTTGCGTTAGCTCTAAGAATGTTATATATATTTAGGGCTTTGTTTTTTAAAAGAATCTATGATGCATCCATTTAGAATGTCCAGTAACTTGTATGTGCTATCATTTAATGAATGCATTTCATCTCAGAATCAAAATGGAATAACTAATGTAAACCCTGACGCAAAGCCAGAAAAACCATAAAGACAGGGTTCATAGTCTATGTGAGTAGTAACAAAAACCACCACAAAAGACTACAAAAACCACAACCTTGTGTAAAGGCCATCACAACCTTACACAAAAGATTATTCTACAAGGATACCTGTCTGGCAACTGCCTATCCAACCCCAAACTGGTTATTGATCTTTGTAGCCAAGGATAATTATTTCAAAAACAATTATGTAATTATTTCTCCTTATTTTTCTCTTATAAATCTTTGTTTTCCTTTAACTCTCTAAATAGGCACATGGTTTACTATGACACGCATATTCCCACTATACTGCTCTATTACCAAATAAACATATTTTCTTTTAGACAGCCTCTCTCTCTGTGTTATTTAGGTTGACATCACTAATTATTTATTTTGTTGTATGTTCCCTGTGGACATGGATAGGAAGATAAATAAGAATTATTGCCTTACAGTGATAAAAAGGTAATTAAAAGGTTTTTCACTTTCTATACCTTCAGGAAAAATCTCATGACCTTGATAATATGTTCCAAGGTTAATCTCCCACCAGTTCTCTCACTTGTCTGTGCAACTCTCCTAGTGTATCAAACCAAATTAAACTGCTTTCTGTGATCCACAAATCCCTATCACAATTTCAAGTCTTTAGCAAGACACATCAAGCTTCTTCTGCCCTAAATGTCTCTTCTGATTCTCTAAATGGGAATGTTTCTTTATTCTCCAAGAATCAGTCCTGCAGTCTTCTGCTTTGATATGTCTCCCTCTTCACTTCAGAATTATTAATTTGGGAGACAGGGGAGAGAATAGATAAATAAGTAATCTAAGGGCAGAGACTGCACTGACTGATAGATGTTTTCATCTCCATTTTCTAGCGCAGGCTTGAGGAGAGAGTGGTCATTCAACCCATGATTAGAGGATGGCTGCAATGTGAGAATTTGCTCTGATTCCTTTGAGGTGAAACTAAAGAGAATGACTTTATTAGGGAAAATTCCCTTCCTATTTTCCAACCTGACAGAATCCTGCAGCATAAACTGGCATACTAGTCCAGAAATTGTGCCAAGAGGATGCTAATAGCACCTCATCATTTGTACATTTGCAACCACTGATCCAAAGATCAGAAGTGATAGTTGTGATTTCATTAAGCCTACTGTCAGTGAAATCTTGAACGCATCCTTTGAATTTCTAATTTTCTCCCAGCCAGCCACTCCAATCATAGAAGTGGTCATTTGGATTTGAGTGCCGTCAACTCTACATTTTTGTTGGAGTGGTACATTTAATTCAGTATTATAGAGTTGAGAGAAGTGAACAGAATTCATCTTTTTTTTTTTTTTTTTTTCTTCACATTGCTGACCTCAATAGATTTTCTTCCTGAAAAGACTGCAGTGAATAGAGTCAGGGACTTGTGAAACTGTTTATTCTTAAATCTAACACACCTGTTTTTATTCTTCATACTCCTACCTTTATGAATTTTCCAAGATTCTCTTAAGTCCCTCTCACGGGAAGATATTGAACAAAGGCAGGTTTGTCATGACAAGATTATCACAACGCCTAACACCTAAAAGGTCATTCAGTCTTTTAATTCTGAAACAACTAACTTTCTTTTGAAGTAAAAGGAATAAATCTTTTGGCTGCTGATTTGTTTCAAAAAAAAATAGAAAATGGTGGAACAATAGATACATTATGCAGAGTGTTTCTGAAAAAGAAATTTTATAAATTGGTAATTTAGAAAATCAGTGGGTTGCAGACGAGACACAGCATCCTCTATTGAGCGTTCAGCAATAACAGAAGTGTCATTTGAGTACACTCTTTAATCAAACTTTTCACAATCTGTACCTGGGTCTAGGCAGAGTTGAGTACTTGGGGCTGAGTGATATATTCCAATGCCTCCTACTTCCATGAGATCTAAGATGCTACTTTATCAAGCTCATTTTCCACAGGAGGGAGTTCAAGCAGATGGAGAGGTTGAGCAAATACATCCAAGGTCAAGCTGAAAGTGAATGGTAGAAATGTATGTTCTCATCTTTTCTATTGGATTCAGTGCTTCTCTTCGCTTAGAAGGGATAGCTAACATCATTTGCCACCCAGCTAGTTATCCCTGTACCCTCTCCTACCTGGTAATAACCACACTGATTTTCTGAAAGTACACTTACTCTCAGAAAAGGCAAGACTCCTGAGCACTAGGAAATGAATCTTAATTGATTGGAATGCATACTGATAATTTCAGTTCCTCATTGCCAATGGTTGCTCTAATGGTAAGCATGTAACCTATTTTTGCTAATAAGAATTGAAGGTATTCCAGGATGTATTTTATTCGGTTAAAAAAAAAAAAGGAATTGATGTAAATGAATTGGACGACTTCCCTTCCTAAAGTATACTATAGAGTTTTATGGTCCTTAAACAAATCTATATTGAGGTATGAGCATCTTTAGAGTGTTCATACCTAAGTACATCTCTGAGGTATCCAGCAGAGGGATAAAAATGGCCTGAGGTCTATGGGCATATTTATGAGCTACTACAACAAACCTGGAAACACCTATCTGCAGATTCCGTATTAAGTAAGATGATTAAAAGGTTTTCTACTTGAAACTATTTCTTTGCATGTGAGTTAAAGCATTAATAGCAGATGGATAAGGTTAGAGGATGTATTACAAGTACAGTGTTTTGCATACTTACAGAGAAAATGGAGGTTAGTAGGGGTAAACTAAGCCTTGAGTGATAAGAAATGGTCAGTTAAGTCTACATAATGACTGGTACATCATCAAGGGTAGAACTGATGCTCTCCTTGAGTTATAGTTAAGAATAAGTTTGAACAGAAGTGCAATAGATTTGGGGAGTTCTAGCTTGTTGGATGGCCATGGGAATTTCAGACTGAGGGGACAGCCATAAATAGTACATAGCATGGTTATACTAAACAAAACTGCACTTGCTCCAATAATTTAGAATAAACCAAAAAAAAAAAAAACCAAAAAAAAAAAACACCAATATCTAGCCCTAGAAAGCTTAGATACGGGAAAGTGTTGGCAGGCAACCTGGTCCATCAGCCAAGTCTGGCCTACTGCCTGCCTTCGTACATAAAGTTTCATTGGAACCCACATGCACTCATTTGCTTGAATATTGTAAATTCTAATGGTAGAATGGAGTAGTTGAGACAGAGATCATATGGTCCACCCGGTATAAAACATTTGCTGTACTGCCTTTTATAGAAAATGTTTCCTGACCCCTGGGTTGAGTGTTCAATGAGGATTTTGTAGTCTAGGGGACACAGAGCATCCTTAGATATACACAAGATATGGGAAAACAAGGAGGAAAAGGACCAAGGAGCAAAAGGAAGTAGACAGCAAAAGGAATAATTGCTGGCCTGTGACATCACAATAATGTTTTGCGTCCATGTCAGTACCTAACACTACATTGAATTTGTGTGTTTTCCTAAATGTGTAAAATAACAGACAAATTCATAGCTTTCTAATATTTTACAAAGGGAATTTTGATATGCTGATCATCTGACTACCCATTGACTCTACAATTTAGGCAAGCAGGCTAAATAAATTAGTGCAGTGCACAGCAGAACAGCTTACACATTCATGAGAGAGTGTTTGGGCACAGTGATTTTGGCTTTGGGTCTTGTGGTAGAGGAGAGGAAGAGTAGTGCTGATGTATAAAGCCTTAGCTTTCTGTTTTATCTCAGAGATTGCTTCTGGCACAAAGCCTGACTGATATTTTACCACTGCTCATCAATATGATTACACATACTTTGGATCTAAAATTGCTTTCCCCAAACTAAGCATCATCAAAAATGCAACAAAGAAAGAGATGCTTCATGGCAAGCCAAATGTCTCTCCACAAAAGGAAAAAATAAACATTTCATTTTCATAAAACTTGCTTTAGAAGCTGAAATTTATATAACAAATTCATAGAGAGACTTTACTATGATAGGAATAATTTGGCTCTAAAATACGAGCTTCCTTTATTCATATAATTGCCTGGCAGTGTTCAAGGTGTGCTCCCCCTTCTTTATGATCATGTTTATAATGTTGCCAAGGAGCAGAAAGCCTAATACAGAGAGCTTCAGGTCTTAAATTTTATCCTAAGATGTTTGGACCAGAGACAACTCTGTGGCTATTGTTAGAACCATATCTCTCCAGGAATAACTACAGATAGGTATAGAATCTTCACCTGTACTTACTTGCATCATCAATTAAATCCAGTGATTTAAACATTGATTAAAATAAAAGGAAACCAAATAAGAACTTTATTTGGGGAGTAAAACCTTCTACCTATAGGGTAATCTTTGCAAAAATATTCTTGTGTATCCCTTTGTCTGGACTTGCCGCTTCTCTCTGTGGTCTGGGTAATGCCTAATGTACTTACATGACATAGTTCAAGTATTTCCCCTTTAAAATGAGTTTTTCTTCACTGATCCCAGTGAACCACATGTTCTTGTGCTTACTCAGTGCTTTGAACCTGGTCCAACGACACATTTAAAGAGCATTGGGTAGAATAGGGTAATATCTATGATGCCTTTTTATATTCAGTTTTCTCTGAAAACGCAAACATATTTATGACAAAATAGGTTTTCTTTTCTTTACTCTAGAAATTAATTTTTCATGTACAGTGTCTTAATTATTCTGATACTATGTAGATCTGTGACCTGATAAAGTAATTATATATTATCTACATCAGTGGTTCTCAATCTTCCTAATGCCACCACCCTTTAATACAGTTTCTGTGGGTCGTGACCCACAGGTTGAGAACAGCTGATCTACATTATTCTAAAACAGCAAAGTTGAATCAAACATCACTGCCATTGTAAATTTCTATTCGTTAAGATGACCAAAGAGGTAACGTTTTATTCATGTAAATATGTTTGTATGTGTGTGATATATATGTATATGTACACATATATATCACATTATATATACTTGTAATACTTTATACAAATCCTAATGCTAATTATTATGCAAAATATGTTTTATTTGAATTATGTTTTATTGAATCTGTAAATTAGATGCAGTCTTGTGTATTCTTCTTAGAGGAACAGATGAAAAAACATAGATATGATATTTTACTACCATTAACACAA
Organism: Nycticebus coucang; assembly: GCF_027406575.1. Taxonomy (NCBI): domain Eukaryota; kingdom Metazoa; phylum Chordata; class Mammalia; order Primates; family Lorisidae; genus Nycticebus; species Nycticebus coucang. The sequence goes on from NC_069781.1 coordinate 161,597,048, forward strand.
TTGAATGGCCTTAATTTCTCAATAGGATCATTCAATATTCATTTTTTAATTTCTGCATTTACACATAATATCTCTCTGGAGGCCTCTAACAGATTCTATTGCTGAAGTTTTAATGAGAACTATCAAAGGTTACCATGAGATGATGATCTATACTTAATTCATAGATTTCCCCAGACATTTGTGAAATTCAGCGCTGTTTAGATTATTTTTAAGTTTTATTGTCTTGAAGCATTTATCCTAATTTTAACTGCATCTTTAATCATTATTAGCATAACCCTTTTATTCTTAAAGTTGGTATTTTGAGAATTAGTATGGGAAAATTATGGCCACTTTAGGGAATTGAATAACTTTGCTTTTGAGGAAACACTGAAAAATCATTTTACATCCATATAATGTTTTTACATATGTTCTGAACTAACATTTCTATGTAACCAAACAATATTAACATTTATTTCTAATTTTGTAATTATGACTGATTTCATGAATGCATTCATCAGTATAAAATATATCAAGTCCTCAGTTAGAGATGAATGATACACACTGATTTTGCACAGTGGTGTGAGTCAAAAAAGTATAAATATGAGAAAGAAAACACAAATTAAAATCTGGACTAAAATATGAATTATAAGGTTTCAGATGAGTTTTATAATCATGGTGAAGTGGTCTTGCCTTACCACATTTTTTTCTTATCTATAACTGGTAATACCACGAATTCATACTCAGTAAAGACCAAATAAAATAGTAGATATAAATTCGGTAAACAGACGCAAGGGGTTTATATTGATACTGTTGCTCTTATTATAGTAGGTATTCAAATAAATTATACTTGTTAAATTAAAATGAAATATGTCTTTGAAAAATTGACTGTCATAATAATTTATTTAAGAGAAAATTTTAAATTTAGTGAAACTCTAGACTTCAGCATTGCATTATTGGCCTGAGAGGAAAGTTCTTAGACCACATCTTAGCATATTTATTAACTTCCCCTTTATACTTAAGCACAAACCAAGCAATGAAAGAAGCCATGTGTGATTATTGTCCTCTAGACATATGTGAAAACTGAAACTCAAAGGGTTAAAAGTACCTCCAGACGTTTTCCTTATACGTGGTAGGATAGTTGTAGATGCTCATAAAAGTGTGATTCATCTAGGAAGGAATAGAGAAAATAAAATGAAGATGTGTGTCATAGGAGAAAAAGAGGATATTTTTATCTTTGAAATCAATAATTCAAGCTTCAGCTTTCTCGGCATGTACATTTCATACCCCTCATTTGTAGTTTTTCCTTCTTTCCAAAATTCACTTCTATTTGAACTTTACTGAAGACAAACCTCATGATATAGCTTATGTCAGCCTGGATGTCTAAGATACAGGAAGCTTTTGTAGTATTTGGCTCTTGTTTTTTCATAGATCATTCCTAGGTCTTCGGTGGACTATTTAAATTCTACAATTGCTTTTTCTTCAAGATGCACTCTTTGTTTTTAAAGTGTCTTAATAAAAAGGTTAATGAGACTCTAGGTCTAGCGATTTTATTTACATCATCATCGTTTGAAGCAGGGTCTTGCTCTGCCACCCTAGCGTGTGGTGGCATCAACATAGCTCACAGCAACCTCAAACTCCTGGACTCAAGTGATCTTACTGCCACAGCCTCCTGAATAAGCTGAGACTAACAGGCATGAGCCACCATGCCAGGCTGATTTTTCTGTTTTTTTTGTAGAGATGCAGTATTGTTCCTTCTCAGGCTGGTCTCGAACTCTTAGCTTCAAGTAATCTTTCCACCTCAGTCTCCCAGAGTGCTAGGATTACATGTAGAGCCACTGGGCTCAGTCTAGCTACATTTTTTTTATTTAAGTATAGCCTGTCTTGGTCATTTTCCTCTCTTCATCTGAAAAATGGAAGGTTTAAAGAAGGTGATATACAAGGTACCATTTATCTCTAATAACCTGAGATAATGTTTTGTTTTGTTTTTTTTGGCAGTTTTTGGCCAGGGCTGGTTTTGAACCCGCCACCTCTGGTATATGGGGCTGGCGCCCTATTCCTTTGAGCCACAGGTGCTGCCCAGATCTGAGATAATTTTTATAAATTACATCCCAAGTACATAACTTCTGAACTTTACAAAGCAATTTTGACTTCCTGAAAATATTTAAAAAGAGATATGGAATATTAATTTCTTTCAGTAGTCCTATTTTTTGTCAAAAAACAGCTCCCTGCTAGGAAGCATATGCAACTGGCACCATCTTTATACTTCTGAAGATGACTTTTGATGCTTCAAATGTATCATCATTTCTGACTGACTTAGAATTTGAATCCAAGAAACAGGCAGAGACTATTCAAAGTAGGGATATCAATCACTGGCCTATTAAGTTCCACATGGATTATTTAAGACATCTTTATTTCTAGCCTGGACGTAGCCAATAGCACAGAAAAGAAGACAGTAGATCTCTTCCCGCTTCTGGGTGGGAAGCCCAAGTTACTCTTGACTCATGCTATTGGCTATCTAAAACTTGTGGCAAGGAAGAGGCTATAGATCTGCAGTTCTCACGAAGCCCCTTTATGCACTTACACTCTCTGAAATAAATCCTGTATTATTTTACATTCCTATTGGTCTCAGTTACCATGAAATAAATTAGTCAATATATTCTCTTTAAATGCACACCTACTCCTTTCAGACATGCAATTTAAAAAATGCTGATGAATTCTTATATTTATATTTAGTGAAGTTGTTGACCTAGACCCAGGAGGGCATAGTCTGGAGAATCCATCCTATACAAAAAAATAGTGCCATGATATATTTCCAGCCCTATATTATGTGCCAATATTATAGCAATGACAGAGCATATGGTTGTATTTACTTTACTTGTGGAATCAGATATATGAAGCAATTGTTTTAATAAAAGGTGACACATGATTTACCGGATGTGCATGCACAGTTCCATGGAAGCACAGTGGAGGAAACACCTCACTTTTCTGGGGGCTTGGGAAGTCTTCATAACTTAAATTATCTGGACTGACAAAACAGCTTTTTGCTGAGTTCATTTCAAGAAGATGGAGAAATAAAATCAAAACTATTGTGGCGTGATAGGATAGGACAAGCCTGGCAAACTTTTAGCAAATTAATGCAACCCAAAGTGCATGGGAGTGCACGAGAGGTGTGGCGGGAGATAAGCCTGGCATCAGAGACAAGAGACCAGGCCATGTGAACCTCATTGCCTAAGCACAGAATGCACCATGAAAGATTTGAAGCATCAGGAGAAGAACTCTTGTTCCTCACAGTTTCCAAGTTGAAGTCTGATTTTCATTTTCTCTAAAGGGAAAAATATATTTGAAAGATACTAAAGTTCTGATATTGTACTTATGCACAATTGGAAGGATTGCAAACTAATACAGGCTTTTTGGAAAGAAATATGGAGGATCTTCAAAGAGCTAAAAGCAGACCCTCCATTTGATCCTACAATCCCATTACTGGGTATCTACCAAAAAGGAAAAAATCATTTAATCAAAAGGACATTTGCATTTTAATGTTTATAGCAGCTCAGTTCACAATTGCAAAGTTCTGGAAATAACCCAAGTGCCCATCAACAGATGAATGGATTAATAAACTGTGGTATGTGTATACCATGGGATATTATAAAAGATGGAGACTTTGCATCTTTTGTATTATCTAGATAGATTTGGAGAACATTCTCCTAATAAAGTGTCTCAAGAATGGTAAAGCAAACATCCCATGTACTCAAATACTATGGTGAAACCACTGGACTAACAGGCCTATAGGAGAGAAAAATCCAATTAAATTCAAGAAAGTGGGACTGGGATAGAGAGTTCAGTAAGTTCCCACCTAACAGGTACAATGTAGGGGCATATGGCATACTGTCTGAGTGAAGGACTCAACTACAACTCAGACTTTCCAACAATAACCTAATCATATGTACCCTCATATTAATTTGAAATATAAATAAATAGCTAAATAAATAAGTTCTGATATTGTGTTAATTTTACTTTTATGCTGTAGACTACCTTTTATACTTCAAGTATCCAATTTGGTTTACAAGTCAGGTCTGGCAGACATCTATTTAAAACATTGACTTACATGGTGTTGTTACCTTCAGCATGCTGAAATATTGATGGATGCTGTGCTGGGGTATAACAGACTTTGAGGACAGAGTTTCTTATACTATTGACCAGAGTGTGGGGATGAGAATGTCTGTGGTCACCATGTTCTTAACCAAATATCAAAGTATTTTTTTTTTTTTATCATCTTACCTTGTTCTATTTGTAAGGTCACAAACTTTCCCATGCCTGATGGTAGATTGTTTTTATTATAATTGAAATATTTTGTCCTGTGTTACACTTCTGATTTCTTGTGTTTAATATTTAATTAGTGACTATTATGACATAACAAATCACAAAATTACTAAGAGGCTTAAAATTGTTACTGTTTATTAATATTAGCTCATAGTCTGCAGGTCAATAGACAGTCCTGTTGGCCTGATTGGGTATGAATTGTAATACTATCAGTGGAGCTCAATGCACTACATGTATCAATGGTTACCTATGGTTCAGTTCTTACTGGCCTTTTTGATAATGGCTGAGTGTTCTCACACATACAAAATCTTGGCTGGGAAAACTGGACTCTAACTCAGTCCAATTATACTCCCAAGTCTTTTTCTCATGGCACAGTGGGAATCCAAGAGAATAAACATAGTATGCTAAGTTTGCAAGGGCTCAGGGGGTCAACTAGCATGATGTCCCCTCTGCCTTATTCTTCTGGACAAATCAAGACATAGACATCCCAGATTCAGTTGCTGGAGAAATAGACACTTGCTCTTGATGGAGAAACTACAAACGTATTGTAAAAGTGCTTTAATACAGAAAGTGAAAGTGTATGGCTATTTTTGCAAATAATCTATCAGAGATTTTTTTAAAGGACACAAATATGTGGCTTTACATCTATTGTAAGTATGTAATATAACAAATTATATTTATAGTCTTTTTTAATATGTCATTTTTTTCTGAACTGACAGCAATAATGTTTTGCAGACTCCAAGCACCTCATAAAGCGTAAAGTTACACTGACTCTCTATTTCTTACTCCCTGCAGGCAATGAGATAGACCTTGTTTCTTCTCATAATTATAATGCAATTTACTGAGATTGTTTTCCATCCCAAACCTTCCCACTCTTTAAACATGGTCAGATGCCAATTAATTATCTCAATCTTCTTTTTCCCTTCACATCAAACTGAGTTCTAAATTGACATCCTTTTTAGCTGGATGGTTGGAGCTACTCCCTCAGAAAATAAGGCTCGGGTTAATCTAAGTCACTTGAATGCTCTTTTCTCCAATAATCCAGATGGCTTTATGATGTATTCCTCTGGTAGAATGGAGGTTTGCTTACTGGCTATGGAGGGGCAGCCCATATTAAGAGCAACTCATTTTGAGTTTTATAGGTTTTATGTGATAATTATGTTTCTATCTATTAGTGTTTCTAGCCAACCAGATCTGTCTCCCCAAAGTTGTAAAGTCAGTTAACCAAAGCACTGTAATCTATCATATTTGTCTGGAAAACCTCTTTTTACCCATTATTTGTTCAAGTAATGTTTTAAAGAGAGCTTTTAACCATTGATATATCATTTGTTTATATTGAGACCTGTAAATTGACACACCAGAGTCATGATTTTATTTAAAAATCAACAAAAAATGTAGGTTATATATTCAGCGTTAAAAAAAAATCTAAAAACTGAAAGAAAAAAAAACCCACAACACTTTCTTCCTTTTCTAAGAAGACAAACTATATTAGAATAATTAGAGATTTAAAGATTAAAGCACAGGCTTTTTAAATTTATATTCTCAGAAAATTAAACTTCAAAATAATCCAGTCGGTCAAATAGTTCACTGAACACTTTTTCCAGTCCATTCCATAGTGGGTATTTGGAAGAGTTATATGTAAACGAGAGAACATTGGGAAATTTGGTTGTATAATAGAATATTCATTTTATTCATTGATTATATCAACATTTATTGAGAATATACTAAGCACTAGAAATCAAGTTATAAGCAAAAAGTATAAAATCCCTGCCCTTGGGAAGCCTAACATTTATTAGTGATTTAAGAGATACAAAAAAAAAAAAAAAAACAAATATGTAAACTCAAGTTGTGGTAAGTACTATGGAATAAAAGAAGGAAATAAAAGATATTAGTTTTTCTACTATCTTAGATAAGGCATCCTGGGAAAGTCTCATTCTAAAGCTGACAATTGACTAGGAATCTAAAGGAAGTGAGGAGAGAACTTACGTAGTTATTTTTAGATTTTATAAAATATTTTATTTAATGCCAGATATGGATCTAAGTATTTTGTTTTGTTTTATTTTGTTGGTTTTTTTTTGAGACAAGGTCCTATTGTGTCCCCCAGGTAGAGTGCAATGGCATCAACATAGCTCACTGCAACCTCAAACTCCGGGGCTCAAGTGATCCTCCTGCCTCAGCCTCCAGAGTAGCTGGGACTACAGGCATGAGCCATCTCACCAAGCCTAGAAATAAGTTTTTAATCTAACACCAGAGGTGGGGCAGAATCTCAGACATAGTTGAATTCCAGTTCTCAAACCCACCCATTCTTTCACTTTCGTAGATTATCAATATCTCCATGTATTTCTGTCTCAGTTAGCTATTAGCTGTGAAACAAACATTTCATACTTACTAGGTTGAAACAACTATGTGTTTAACCTAATAAGTTTGTGGGTTGTCAATTTAGGCTGGGCTCTGATGGTCAGCTCCTCAGGGTCTGTGGGCCAAATAGGTGGCTTTGTTGATCATGGCTGGAACTCTTTCAAATATGTGGGATCTCAGCTAAGGTCAGTGAAGCTCTCTCCATATAGCTTTAAATTCTAACTCAGATTTTTTAAAATGATCAAGGCAAATCAGAAAAGAGAGACTAAGGAATGCAAGAGCATTTGAGACTCAAAATATTTCAGTGTCACCTACATTGGTTCTATTGACAAAAGAAATGATAAGTTGAGCCCTGCTTTTAAGAGCTAGGGAAATGGACATTCTCTTTGTGGGGATGAGCTGTGTATAGCAAAAATCAAATGGAAACAGGAAAGAAAACGGCTGCAGCCATTTTCTCATACAATCTGCCACAACTTAATTTTGTTGGCTTGATTTACTTGTTTGTATAAATAAGGATAGCAATGCCTGTCTCTTGGAGTTCTAAAATTATGGACTAAAATTATGAACTAAATTATGGACTAAATTATGAACTAAAATAATTAGTTCATATATTTTTAAGCAAAAGAAAATAAACAGAGTACATTTATGTACTTTCAGATATTGTTTTACTTTGGTATATGTCTGGAATTACCTTACATGAGAAAAGGTTATGCAATTGCTGCTATAATTACAAGCTCATTGGGTTAAGAAAATAATGGGCTAATTAGAAATGTTTTTCAAATTTATTTAAATAGAAATAGGAGATTAATACTACCAAAGTTTGTCATGTAGAAGAAAGATAAATAATCTGTAGACTTCTCATATCCATGTCTCACTACCTTTGACATAATTGCTAATACCGATATTTATTAATATTAACATAATTCAACAGATAATTATTGAGTACGTCTAACACTAAAGGAACTGGGGATAAAATTGCAAGCAAATAGACTTAGCCCAGTAAATAGGAAGTTTGCAGCTGGCCTTATATAACAGTTCATTATTTTTTTTTTTTGATAAATATCATTTGTAGCTTGATCCTCATAGTAACCATGTAAAATATAACTATTAACTTTTCCATTTGAAAGGTCAGGAAATTAAGACTGCAAAAGGTGACTTAACATACTTCATCTTCTATTGTGTTATTCTACATTGCATCTTGAAAGCTAGCAAAGCTGTTAAATCGGGGTGAGGAAATATATATATATTTGTATATATGGTATTTACATATATGTGTGTGTGTGTATGCCACAGTTTTTAGATGTATAGCATATACATGTGATATATAACTTATATATATGTATCTAATTTATATTGTCAGGGCTACAATTTATAAGGCATGGGCTCAGTTCTAAAAGAAGCAATCGGTCAAAGTTTTATGAAAATAGAGTGAGGGCGTTGCCTGTGACTCAGTGAATAGAGTGCTAGCCCCATATACCAAGGATGGAGTATTCAAACCTGGCCTCAGCCAAACTGCAACAACAACAACAAAAATAAAAACAGCCGGGTGTTGTGAAAGGCACCTATACTCCCACCTACTCCTACTTGGGAAGCTGAAGCAAGAATATCACCTAAGCCCAAGAGCTAGAGGTTGCTGTGAGCTGTGATGCCATAGCACTCTATCAAAGGCGACAAAGTGAGACTCTGTCTTTAAAAATAAAATAAAATAAAAAATAGTGAATAATTCATAAGTTTCTATATCCCTGGATTGGAACCACAGCTCCAGTCCTCACCTGCTTCTATTGCCCACAGAAAGGCCAGTTGGAATTTTCATTGGCTTTATTTTCATTAATCTGGTTTCTTACAAGAGTCCAGGATCTTTGATGTTCACCCAAATATCATGAAAAGGAAAAAAAAAAAAAAGAAACATGGATTTGGGAGGCGGAGCAAGATGGCAGCCGAGTAACAGCTTCCTTGCATCTGGGCACCGTGAGTCTGGGGCGATAGGATTCCAGGCATCTCTGGCTGGTGGGAACTGCCTAGCATCACTCCTATGAGGATACAGGGAGTCAGCGAGAGACTTCTGGACCCCAAGAGGAGGACTAAAACAGTGGAAAACTGGCAAGTGGTCGCGTGTGTTCAATCCGTCTAAACCCGCCCACAACTGTAAGTTCAGTAGCAACGAGACTGCAAACCAGAAAGGCCTTACCTGTGAACTGTTTTGATGTCCTTGGACTTGGCACTGAGTTGAACTGCCCTGGGGAAGGTCTGAGCGGGAGTGCGGAGAACTTTGGCCGTTGTCTAGGGCCCCAGTCTGAGCCGCTGAGCCAGACGGAGCTAATAGTGTTTGGCTGTGGGTCACATGGAACCATTGCCAGTGATCTGCCCCGGCAAGCTCCGCCCTCAGGGTAGCAGAGCTAGAAACGGGTGGGAGCTTGTAACCCAGCAACCAAGTAGCCTAAGGGTGGAGTCTGAGCCGCCTTGCAGCCCTAACCCTCAGGGGCAGAGTGAGACCAGTTTTGGCACACTGGGTAAGTGGATAGCCACTTCAGCAGTGATTCCAGCGAGAAAGCTGGGAAAGCTTCTGCTCAGCAAGTTTACAAGTTCAAAGTGCCTTTTAAGTGGGCTGAAGAGAGATTTAGGGTGTCTACCTGCTGGGGTTTGAGAAATCAGCAGCCTCCAGTCGTATCAGAACTGTGACTAACATCTCATACCCCAGAAGACCACGTGTTGCCCAGACAATATTCAATAACATATACAAACTGCTTTGTTTTTGGTTGTGTATTTTTTTCTTTTTGTTTGGTTGTTTTTTTTTGTTTGTTTGTTTATTTTGACGTTGTTGATGTTCTTTTGTTTTTTAATTTCAATCTTTTCCATATAGATCCCTTTTTCTTTCTCAATTTTTCTAGTTTAATTATAATTTCCCATTGCTGCCTTTTTTAATAACTACAACTTCATTTTTGCTAGTGTTTCTACCCCTATCATTTGGTTTTTCACCCAATTGTATCCCCGTAAAGTTTTCTGTTTCCTTGTTTTGGTTTGATCTATAGCATTTTTGTCTTTCCTCTCTACTTGGTGGAGGTGGGGTACTGTGTCTGATCAGGTTAGCAAAGAGCTGCTGACCTCAAGGGAACCACCCAACTGGGCACCCCCAGAAGGTGGGTTTTTTTAAGGTTGTGTCAAAGCACCCTACTGTACACCTATATTGCCCTGTCTCCCTCTTTCTGTACCTCTCTTCTTTTTGTCAATATTCCTTATACCCACCCCCACTCCTTTCTCTATCTTTCTTTTTTTTCTTATCACTCGGTCCTCCTTTCTTTCATCCCTTTTTTGCTCCTCAACCTTCTCACCCTTCTGGTCCTGTAACCCTTAGTCCACAGGCACAAGAACTTAAAGAGCAAGAGGAAGTGAAAGGAAAATTAGGGCAAGGAAACAGATAAAAGAAATCACCCATGAGGAAGAGTCAGCAGAAAACTCCAGGCAACATGAAGAACCAGTCCAGAACAACCCCGCCAAGGGACCATGAGGTAGCTACTGCAGAGGATTCCACCTATACAGAAATGTTAGGAATGACAGAAAGGGAATTTAGAATACACATGTTGAAAACAATGAAAGAAATGATGGAAACAATGAAGGAAACTGCTAATAAAGTGGAAAATAACCAAAAGGAAATCCAAAAACAGAATCAAATCAGAGATGAACGATATGAAGAATATAAAAAGGATATAGCAGAGCTGAAGGAAATGAAACAGTCAATCAGGGAACTTAAAGATGCAATGGAAAGTATCAGCAACAGGTTAGACCATGCAGAAGAAAGAATTTCAGAGGTAGAAGACAAAGTTTTTGAGATAACTCAGATAGTAAAAGAGGCAGAAAAGAAGAGAGAGAAAGCAGAACGTTCACTGTCAGAATTATGGGACTTTATGAAGTGTTCCAACATACGAGTTATAGGAATTCCAGAAGAGGAAGAAGAATGCCCCAGAGGAATGGAAGCCATACTAGAGAATATTATAAAAGAAAATTTCCCAAACATCACCAAAGATTCTGACACACTGCTTTCAGAGGGATATCGGACCCCAGGTCGCCTCAACTCTAACCGAGCTTCTCCAAGACAAATTGTGATGAACCTGTCCAAAGTCAAGACAAAAGAAAAGATTCTGCAAGCTGCCAGGAGTAAGCGCCAGTTGACCTACAGGGGCAAATCCATCACAGTGACCACAGACTTCTCTAATGAAACTTTCCAAGCAAGAAGACAATGGTTATCTACCTTTAATCTACTTAAACAGAACAATTTTCAGCCCAGAATTCTGTACCCTGCTAAGCTAAGCTTCAAAATTGACAGAGAAATCAAATCATTTACGGATATACAAACATTGAGGAAATTTGCCACAACAAGACCGGCTCTACAGGAAATACTTCAACCTGTTCTGCACACTGACCACCAAAATGGATCAGCAGCAAAGTAAGAACTCAGAAATCAAAGGACAGAACCTAACCTCCACACTGATGCAAAAGATAAAACTAAGCAATGGACTCTCACCAAATAAGACGAATAGAATACTACCACACTTATCAATTATCTCCATAAATGTTAATGGCTTGAATTCCCCACTGAAGAGACATAGATTGGCTGACTGGATTAAAAAACACAAGCCATCCATTTGCTGTCTGCAAGAAACACACCTGGCTTCAAAAGACAAATTAAAGCTCAGAGTCAAGGGTTGGAAGACAATTTTTCAGGCAAATGGAATTCAGAAGAAAAGAGGAGTTGCAATCTTATTTTCAGATACATGTGCATTTAAAGCAACTAAAGTCAAAAAAGACAAAGATGGTCACTTTATATTGGTCAAGGGAAAAATACAACAAGAAGACGTTTCAATTCTAAATATTTATGCACCCAATTTAAATGCTCCCAGATTCTTGAAGCAGACCTTACTCAGTCTGAGCAATATGATATCTGATAATACCATAATAACAGGGGACCTTAACACTCCTCTTACAGAGCTGGACAGATCCTCTAAACAGAAATTAAACAAGGTTATAAGAGATTTAAATAAGACCCTAGAACAACTGTGCTTGATAGACGCATATAGAACACTCCACCCCAAAGATAAAGAATATACATTCTTCTCATCACCCCATGGAACATTCTCCAAAATTGATCATATCCTGGGACACAAAACAAATATCAACAGAATCAAAAGAATTGAAATTTTACCTTGTATCTTCTCAGACCATAAGGCACTAAAGGTGGAAAAATGCTCGACCCCACCCAAAGGCATGGAAACTAAATAATCTTCTGTTGAATAACAGATGGGTGCAGGAAGAAATAAAACAGGAAATCATTAACTTCCTTGAGCATAACAACAATGAAGACACAAGCTACCAAAACCTGTGGGATACTGCAAAAGCAGTTTTGAGAGGAAAATTCATCGCTTTAGATGCCTACATTCGAAAAACAGAAAGAGAGCGCATCAACAATCCCACAAGAGATCTTATGGAATTGGAAAAAGAAGAACAATCTAAGCCTAAACTCAGTAGAAGAAAAGAAATATCCAAAATCAAATCAGAGATCAATGAAATTGAAAACAAAAGAATCATTCAGAAAATTAATGAAACAAGGAGTTGGTTTTTTTAAAAAATAAATAAAATAGATAAACCATTGGCCAGACTAACGAGGAATAGAAAAGTAAAATCTCTAGTAACCTCAATCAGAAATGATAAAGGGGAAATAACAACTGATCCCACAGAGATACAAGAGATCATCTCTGAATACTACCAGAAACTCTATGCCCAGAAATTTGACAATGTGAAGGAAATGGATAAATATTTGGAATCACACCCTCTCCCTAGACTTAGCCAGGAAGAAATAGACCTCCTGAACAGACCAATTTCAAGCACTGAGATCAAAGAAACAATAAAAAAGCTTCCAACTAAAAAATGCCCTGGTCCAGATGGCTTCACTCCAGAATTCTATCAAACCTTCAAGGAAGAGCTTATTCCTGTACTGCAGAAATTATTCCAAAAAACTGAGGAAGAAGGAATCTTCCCCAACACATTCTATGAAGCAAACATCACCCTGATACCAAAACCAGGAAAAGACCCAAACAAAAAGGAGAATTTCAGACCAATCTCACTCATGAATATAGATGTAAAAATTCTCAACAAAATCCTAGCCAATAGATTACAGCTTATCATCAAAAAAGTCATCCATCATGATCAAGTAGGCTTCATCCCAGGGATGCAAGGCTGGTTTAACATACGCAAGTCTATAAACGTTATCCACCATATTAACAGAGGCAAAAATAAAGATCACATGATCCTCTCAATAGATGCAGAAAAAGCATTTGATAAAATCCAGCATCCTTTTCTAATTAGAACACTGAAGAGTATAGGCATAGGTGGCACATTTCTAAAACTGATTGAAGCTATCTATGACAAACCCACAGCCAATATTTTACTGAATGGAGTAAAACTCAAAGCTTTTCCTCTTAGAACTGGAACCAGACAAGGTTGTCCTCTGTCACCTTTACTATTCAACATAGAGCTGGAAGTTCTAGCCAATACAATTAGGCAAGACAAAGAAATAAAGGGAATCCAAATGGGAGCAGAGGAGGTCAAACTCTCCCTCTTTGCTGATGACATGATCTTATACTTAGGGAACCCCAAAGACTCAACCACAAGACTCCTAGAAGTCATCAAAAAATACAGTAATGTTTCAGGATATAAAATCAATGTCCACAAGTCAGTAGCCTTTGTATACACCAATAACAGTCTAGATGAGAAGCTAATTAAGATCACAACTCCCTTCACCATAGTTTCAAAGAAAATGAAATACCTAGGAATATACCTAACGAAGGAGGTGAAGGACCTCTATAAAGAAAACTATGAACTCCTCAGAAAGGAAATAGCAGAGGATATTAACAAATGGAAGAACATACCATGCTCATGGATGGGAAGAATCAACATTGTTAAAATGTCTATACTTCCCAAAGCAATCTACCTATTCAATGCCATTCCTATCTAAGTACCTACATCGTACTTTCAAGATTTGGAAAAAGTGATTCTGCGTTTTGTATGGAACCGGAAAAAACCCCGTATAGCTAAGGCAGTTCTTAGTAACAAAAATAAAGCTGGGGGCATCAGCATACCAGATTTTAGTCTGTACTACAAAGCCATAGTGCTCAAGACAGCATGGTACTGGCACAAAAACAGAGACATAGACACTTGGAATCGAATTGAACACCAAGAAATGAAACTAACATCTTACAACCACCTAATCTTCGATAAACCAAACAAGAACATACCTTGGGGGAAAGACTCCCTATTCAATAAATGGTGTTGGGAGAACTGGATGTCTACATGTAAAAGACTGAAACTGGACCCACACCTTTCCCCACTCACAAAAATTGACTCAAGATGGATAAAGGACTTAAATTTAAGGCATGAAACAATAAAAATCCTCAAAGAAAGCATAGGAAAAACACTGGAAAATATTGGCCTGGGGGAAGACTTCATGAAGAAGACTGCCATGGCAATTGCAACAACAACAAAAATAAACAAATGGGACTTCATTAAACTGAAAAGCTTCTGTACAGCTAAGGAGACAATAACCAAAGCAAAGAGACAACCCACACAATGGGAAAGGATATTTGCATATTTTCAATCAGACAAAAGCTTGATAACCAGGATCTATAGAGAACTCAAATTAATCCACATGAAAAAAGCCAACAATCCCTTATATCAATGGGCAAGAGACATGAATAGAACTTTCTCTAAAGACGACAGACGAATGGCTAACAAACACATGAAAAAATGTTCATCATCTCTACATATTAGAGAAATGCAAATCAAAACATCCCTGAGATAATCATCTAACCCCAGTGAGAATGGCCCACATCACAAAATCTCAAAACTGCAGATGCTGGCATGGATGTGGAGAGAAGGGAACACTTTTACACTGCTGGTGGGACTGCAAACTAGTACCACCTTTCTGGAAGGAAGTATGGAGAAACCTCAAAGCACTCAACCTAGACCTCCCATTCGATCCTGCAATCCCATTACTGGGCATCTACCCAGAAGGAAAAAAATCCTTTTATCATAAGGACACTTGTACTAGACTGTTTATTGCAGCTCAATTTACAATCGCCAAAATGTGGAAACAGCCTAAATGCCCACCAACCCAGGAATGGATTAACAAGCTGTGGTATATGTATACCATGGAATACTATTCAGCCATTAAAAAAAATGGAGACTTTACATCCTTCGTATTAACCTGGATGGAAGTGGAAGACATTATTCTTAGTAAAGCATCACAAGAATGGAGAAGCATGAATCCTATGTACTCAATCTTGATATGAGGACAATTAATGACAATTAAGGTTATGGGGGGGGAAGCAGAAAGAGGGATGGAGGGAGGGGGGTGGGGCCTTAGTGTGTGTCACACTTTATGGGGGCAAGACATGATTGCAAGAGGGACTTTACCTAACAATTGTAATCAGTGTAACTGGCTTATTTTACCCTCAATGAATCCCCAACAATAAAAAAAATAAAATACAGATTTCTTTCATGTTAAAAAAAAAAAAAAAAAAAGCATGGATTTGATTTTGAGTCACATTGGAAACATTGTTTTGTAATCTGGCTTAGAGGTTTTGAGACTCTATGCAAATTATTCAGAGATTCTGCTTCCTATTATAAAAAATAAGGAAACAAATTTATATTGAATGTGTTTGTTGAATTGGACTCTGTTGGTGACCCAACAAAACCTCTGTTTATTGGGAAAATGTCTTCTTATCACTGTCTTTCAGAACCCCCAACCCCCACCAATGAAACTATAATGCTATTAATCAATTTTCAGATCCCTCCAATATATCCAGCCAAACCTTTTGTAAAATAAGCTCATAATTTTTTTTACAACTTCAGCATGTACTGCGTAACACCATATAAGATCATAGGTGTGAACTTAAGAGAAGGGCTCAGTGTAATAGTGAGGGAGATGTGAAGATCTAGGCTGCCTTTTTTATAGTTCACTTATACTCCCTGGAGCTATTCCAGCATAATTGCAGACTTATCACTTCTAAATTATGATGGATTTCTGCCTTGCCCACTATTATGATTTAGTAGTTATGCTACACTCAACTGGGGATAAGGAGTTCTGGTAGCATGCTCTCTTGATGTCTCCTGGTCATGCTCCTTACTCTTTGCTGGAGATGATTTTGAATGGTATGTGTTTCTCTGTTACAAATGGCATAGACTTGCTCTAAATGTTAGGTGTTATTATGGACTGAATTATTTTTCACAAATTCATATGTTGAAACCCTAACCCCCAATGTGACTGTATTCAAAGATAGGGCCTTTAGGGAGGTAATTAAGGTTAAATGACTTCATAAGGATGAGTACTTAATCCAACAGGACTGCCATTTTTACAATAAGAGGGAAAGATAAAAGATACCCCTCTCTCTCTCTCTCTCTCTCTCTCTCTCTCTCTCTCTCTCTCCACACACAGAGAAAACAAGGACATGGAAGGACAGACCAAGAAGGCAACCATCTACAAGCTAGGAAGAGTGGCTTCGCCAGAAACCTCTCCTGATCATACTGTGATCTTGGACTTCTAATGTTCAGACTGTTAGAAAATAAATTTCTTTTAAGTCCCCTAGTCTATGGAATTTTCTTATATGACAACCTGAAAAAACTAATACTAATACATTCCATGTAACTTACCCATGAAGGCTTGTCAGGAACTACTCAGTGCCTTTTTCTGCCCTAGACACAATCCAGAAGGTTCTAGTTTAACAGAGTTTCAGAATGACTTCCAGAAGACATAGCTAAGGTACCATTTGGGAAAGGCTACCCTTGCGAGAATGGTGCTGTCCTTCACAATGCAATATACAACTAATGCCGGTGACCCTGCTTTTGAACAATATACCCACTAGTTTGAATATATAGGCCCATAAACCAAGAAGTAGAAGTAGAAAATACTCTGCCCTGCCCAATAACACTTTCAATCAATGACCCAGTTTAGTGATTTTGTCTTTTTTTTTTTTGAGATGGGGTCTTGCTCTGTCACCCAGCCTAGCATATAGTGGCATCATTGTATGTCATGGCAATGTCAAAGTCCTGCGTTCAAGCAATCCTTCTGCCTCAGCTTCCCAAGTAGCTGGAACTACAGGTATATGTCATCATACCTGGCTAGTATTTTTTAATGCGTAGAGACAGGGTCTCATTCTTGCTCAGGCTAGTCTCAACCTTCTGGCTTCAAGCAACCCTCCCATCTCAGCTTCCCAAAGTACTAGGATTATGGGAATGAGCCACCATGTCCAGCCTTAATTTTCTCTTCCAGTCTCGAAACCTAACTCTAGGTTTCGATGGTTTAGAAGCACTGGCTTCCAGAGGAAGCTACAGAGTTCTGCCCAACTTAAAAGCTGTGGTAGTCCCATGATCACTTTGAGTCCTCAAGCCAGTAAGCCTGAAAGTAGTTATCAAGTTGGAAGACACAAATGATCCTCATTGTCATCAGGAGAGAGAACTGCAGGTATGTCAGGACCAACTGTAGCAACCAAGGATATAAATTTACCCCAAATTGTAGCTGTTTATGATCATGGGGAAGCTGTGATGAAAAAGTGGGAACTTAATATGATGAGCAAGTAGATCTAAGAAATGCAAGGCATGAATCATAGTAGATGCAGTGGTCGTCCTACAGACATCCTTTAGTGGCCAGGTGCACCTGTCCCTCACTTCTGTGCATAATGGTTATGTTGGCTTATGACCTTACTCTTTTTTTGAGGCCTCCCTGAATGACCCAAGTCTCCTAGCCTAAAGGGCTATTTTCTATCATAAGGAGTAGACTGTATCCAAGGACTAACTGATGCGTCATATACACAGTGAGAAAATACCGTGGTACCATTCACGCTCCAGAGTTTCCCATGAGATCATTCACTTCTTCTCAATACTGAGACTTGAACTGAATTTACATCTTTATTTAGCTTCTTCCGTGTCTTATTCTTCTTCCTTCACCTTAAGAGTTCTTCCTGATATCATTCTCTAAAGAAATCATATATTACAAGAATCCCTATTGTAGGCTCTGCTTCTAGAGAATCTAAGATGGATCGTTGTGAGCATAAAATGACATGTAAAACTTTAATGCAATTTTGCTTAAGGAACCTTGTTGCACTAGATCTGGTGGCATTTTGTGAGTGTTAGAAATATGAATTAAGAGAGGTAACATTTTACCCACATTGAGAGAATTTCAAGAAATAGGGGAATAAAAATAATGTAAGCTTAGATTAAAAATGTTTCCCTCTGAATCAGTTTAAAAATTATCATAGAATTTTCCTTCTTTAGAGGAGTGGCAAACACCCCTCCTTTTGCCTGTGGATTTGTGGTTTGGACTGAATTATGAACTGAATTATGAACAGTAGTAAACACATTTAAATTTGGATATAGAGTTAATCATATTCAGCTGGACGGCTCTTTAACTGCTTATACTGCTGTGCCAAGTCTTCATGGCTTTGGGCCTACCTTGCAATGACTCAAACCAAAGTCTGTTTCTCTGTGTCACTGTCACTTTGTCATAGACTGTGAAGGTATGTGTTAAAAATGTCTGTGGTTGAGAACATGTAGGATGTGTGAGGTGTGCTATATAACTTGTTTTTCAGTGACTTCTGACAGGATCCCTAAATGTATAAGATAGAAGAATGAAGTAACTTGCTTTGATCCCTAGGAGGTGTCCAAGCCAGACATTTCCTATTTTAAAGCCTATGCTTTCTCCATTGCACCATTATTGTCTTCTTAAGGAATCAGACCACTTTGTTTCTTAGCATCTGGAGCCAGCTAGAGTGGGTGTTCCTCTGCTGTAGAGCTTTTGGCAGAAAGGGGAGAATGAGTTACATTTTCTGTCTTTCTGCTTTGAATTCACTCTCTTACTCTGGAATTTTTTTTTCCTTTTGAATAGTAATATGCTAACAAAAAAGTAATAGCATTATATATGTTAACTATTTCTATGTTCCAGTCTTGAATAAAGCATGTTGTATTCATTCTCTCATAGCACTCTCTTCACATCAGTGCTATGAACTACTTGCTATAATTATTTACAGATGAGGAAATTACCTCTTGGAAAGGTTAGGTTAATTGGGCAGATAACAGATAAAAAAGGTGTCAATGAGATTTCATCCTTAGCAAGTGACATCAGAGTCTTCCCTTTTAAAATTGAAGGCATTCATTGCAGCTATGCAAAATAATGGTCTCTCCAAGAAACTGCTCAGCTCACTAGCTTGCTTCTCTTTGGTTATTTCAGAAGTAGCTCAAAATAACTCATAACTTGTAGTCCTTGTAAATCTCACCAACTATAAAGATTTTTCTCAGAATTTTTTCTCTTTATTTCTTTCAATTATACTGACTGTTTTGTGGCTCCCTCTATCCTTTTCTTATCTACTTTTTCTAATCATTCCAACCTTTCTAATATTTTTGAGCATCTAAGATGTATTACATGCTGTATTACATGCTAAGGATATGAACATGAGTGCAATATTTCTCTGGCTCTCAAAGAGTGCAAATACTGGTTTCATTATTCATTTATTTTATTTTTTCAGATTTCCTTTTAATTTGTATTATAGTTGTATAATAGTTTTATGTATTTGTGTTACACGTGAAATTTTTATACACGCATACAATGTATAATGATCAAATCAAGGTAATCGGTTATTCATTACTTCAAGCATTTATCATTTCTTTGTGGTATGAACATTTCAATTTCATTCTTCTACTTATTTTCAAATATATAAAATTTATCTTAATTATAATTACCCTATTGTTCTACCAAACACTAGGCCTTATTCCATCTATCTAACTGAATTTTATATGCATTAACCAAAGCCTCTAATGCCCTCCTCCCTACTTCCCTTCCTAGACTCCGGTAACCATTATTCTACTCTCTGCCTCTGTAAGATAAATTTTTGGGTCTCCCACATATGAGTGAGAATATGCAATATTTGTGTCTACATGTGCCTGCCTTATTTCATTTACTATAATATCCTTTAGTTAGATCCATGTTATTGAAAATGACAGAAGTTAATTTTTTCTATGGCTGGATAATATTTCATTGTGTATATGGACCAAATTTACTTATCTATTCATCCACTGATGGGCACTTGTTGGCTATGATGAATAGTGCTGTAATGACATGGAGTGCAGCTATCTCTTCAATAAAATGTTTTCCTTTCTTTTAGATATAAAGCCAGTATTGGGATTGCTAGATCAGATGGCTGTTCATTTTTTAGTTTTTTAAGGAACCTCAACATTGTTCTCCATAGTAATTATACAATTTACATTCCCACCAAAAATGTAGAGGGTTCCCCTTTCTCCACATCCTCATTGCCTAGTTCTGATGGGAATAATGTTTTGACTTTGCCCAATGACAGAGTAGGCTAAGCTTAATTGCCAAAGGTTTTTGTATCAGATTATTGAATTTTTGAATTTGTATTACTTGCAGTAAAGGGGGTTAGGTACCACCTCACAATTGTCAGTGTTGAAGGAAATAAAAGTAGGCATAAATAGGGATCTGCAGCATAGAAAGGTTGTGACATGTCTTCAGCTTTCTCTCCCAATGCTTCTTCCTGATGCTCTATGTGTCGAATATGGGATATCACTTGATATTAACCATGTATGCTGTTGGCTTTTGTTACTTGTAGCTTGTGCTCAGCTACACTTAGAAAATCCCCAGCCCATCCCTGTCCAGATGGCCATTGACCAATTATGTGTCCCAGTAGTTATATAGATATACAAAATATATAATATATGCACATAAAATGTATATATACACTATGTTCCATATATGTGATTATTTAATATATGATACATGACCATATATATTATACGTGTGTGTGTGTGTATAAAATAATTGAAGTAATAAGAAGAAGGAAGAATTAGATAACATGACAGGCAAATATTGAGGGCATTTTTGTATGTGTGAGAGAGACTTGAAATAGCACAGTTTATTACTCTTTACAATCCTGTTGGTTAAACCAGTATTTCTTTTGTTTTGTGTTGTGTTGGAGCACTGGGTGATGGAAGGTACAGACTGTCTTCAGTGATGTGGCTGGCAACTGGTGTCCACTAGAGTAGTGACCAGAGGCTAGTTCTCCCTGTAGGTGCTATGCCTCACAGGGCTCCTGGGATTTCCTCACAGCACGGCAGCCTTGGGATATCAGACTTCCTACTTGGTAACTATCTTTCTGCAGAGTGCAAAAGTGGAAGCTGCCAAGCTGTTTTACAATTTGGTTCAACTGGCAGCATGTCCATTCTTCCACAGTTTTATTAGTTAAAATAGGCCATGTTTAGAGCACCCCACAGTTAAGATAGCTTGTAGTCAAAGCATCCCAGTTTCAAGGGGACTTCATGAAAACGTGTAACCTGAGAGGCATGGTTTATTGGAGGCCATCAAAGTAACAGTCTACCATATCAAAAAACACCTGCAGTAAGTAAGTCGCACTTCTGGGATTACAACCCAGCCCACCCCCTCCCTTTTATTTTTGAGGATGGGTTGATGGTTCCAACTATGGAGCTCACCAGAAGGCATGAGCAAAAAGAGGCTTTGCAGAGTGCAATTCTCTGACCCTCAGAGTTGGATGAGGGAATGAAAAGCCCCTAGAAAACTAAGAAATATCTAGTGACATAGAATCCACTTTGGATCAAAACTAATAACACCTAGAGTTTGATAAATCAGAAGGGTGGATATAGTTTATAATAACCTATTGCACATTTCAAAATAGCTAGAAAAAATAACTTGAATATTTCTATCATAAAGAAAATACAAATATTTAAGGTGATGGACAACTCAGATATACTGATTTGAGTTTTACAAAGTATATGAATATATTAAACATTATGGATGACGTACATCTATTATGCAACAATGAAAATTGTTTAAAAAATAGTTATGACGGGGGGTTTTGATGCCTAGAATGATATTTTAAATAGGGTGATCAGGGAAAGGTCTCTAAACACAATTGAACAGATAGTAGGAGGAATTCACTGTGGCTGTGCAAAGTAATGCACAAGAAACGGCCTAATGTCACTATTTACAAACCTGCCTGCTCTGGGTTCCTAGAGTGGAATCAACGGCATCTACTTTGCTGTCTCTGTTATCTCCTGGCCTTAAGCCATTCAGCACCTGCCTGGAATACAATGCCACTTAGTGCTTTTGTTTTGGTGGGGGAATATGTATATTGAGAAGAGACAAAACTAAAATTGCCTTCAGTGTTTGTGCTCTGCCAAACAGCGCATTCTTCAGTTTGTAGCTGCAGACAGATTTTTTTTTAATTTATTTATTTTTATTAAACCATAGCTGTGTACATTAGTATGATCGTGGGGCACCATACACTTGGTTCATAGATCGTTTGACACATTTTCATCACATTAGTTAACATAGCTTTTGTAGCATTTTCTTAGTTATTTTGCTAAGATCTTTACATTCCTCATTTACTAGGATTCACATATACCCTTGTAAAATGCACCGCAGGTGTAATCCCATTAATCCCCCTCCTTCCCCCTCCCTCCCCCCTCCTTCCCCTCCCTTCCCCTTTCTCCCTATTCTTAGGTTGTAACTGGGTTATAGCTTTCATGTGAAGGTCCTACATTAGTTTCATAATAAGGGTGAGTACATTGGGTACTTTTTCTTCCATTCTTGAGACACTTTACTAAGAAGAATATGTTCCCTTTCTTTTCTCTTTAAGAACACTAAAAAGATCCACATGTCAAGTCCTGACAATATTCTTTTCCTCCTCATATTTTGTTCAAACCTTATTTTATTTCCTCTTTCAATATTTTGAGAAGAATAAATTCGATTCCTTTCCACCGGTATAGTGTGTTTTCATTTCACACAGCAGTTCCTGCATGCTTGCCTACATCTTTATTTCCTTAAATCAGAGAGGAGAGAGAGAGTGGGATGGAACTCCGTGTCTCAGGTGGTCTGCTTTCTATCAGTACCCTCTCAACAGGTCTGCCAAGAGTCCAGATCCTCAGCTTCACTGCTCAGGGGAATCTGACAGCAGTTTCTAACCTACCTGGTTATTTTTGCAAAGTTGTGTTTATCTTTTGACTTTTCCCTCTGTGACCATTTAATTCCTCCCCAAGCAGCAAAGCCTTCGGTGTGCTCAGGGGGCCTGAGACTTGGTCCTCAGGAAGCACCACATGTTTGCACAGTTCTTTCACTGAAAGGCTTAGAGCTTCATTATCAGCTCTGCCTCTGGGAGCTCTGCCCTCTTTTCAGCCCCTTGCAGATCCTGTTCTAATCCACTGGACAAAATTGCTTCAAGCTGAGTCTCTCAGAGTCTCAGGGATGAGAAAAGGTTTATTTTCTTTCTTTCTTTTTTTAATAAAAATAGGGTCTTTTGTTGTTGTTGCTGTTTTTTTTTTTTTTGGTTTGTTTTGTTTTTTAAAGCAATAGGTTAGAAGTGTTTGAGAACATAGGCACAGACCATCCCGGCTGGAGAATTTTTATCAATGGTGTTAGCAATTCTTTAATTGGGTTTCACATAATTAAATAAGAGCAGTGCTCTTTTTACAATGTTTTTCCAAAAAGTTATACAGTAGTAGACTAGTTTTATTAACCTAACTTTATTTATCAGTTTATACCCATTAGCATGCCAATTACTGTGCTAAGTATTTAAATGCTTGATTTAGCTATAACAGCATTCAAAGTTAGGGGTACTATTATCCATATTTTATAAAAGAAGTTTAGAGAGAATAAGTAAGTTGCCACAGTTGCAAAGCTAACAAGTAATTGAATAAGTGCCCTGTGTAATTAAACTCAGAGTGTAGCTTTTTGGTTTCTACATGATTACCAGTGTATAGCCAGTTTTTTTGGTAGAGTGTGTTGTCTTCCTATTTCTGTCTTGGTATAGCTGTGTAGAAGGAAGAATTAACCTTTTACGATCACTATGCATTTGTACACTGTTTGGGCACTTTATGATTGCAATTTTATTAAGTGTTCTTTCAAAGGTCCTATTACTAAAAGTGTGTTCTATGTGAGAATGTATGCAAAATGGCCACATTAAAAAAAATCCTGTCAGAAAGGATTTTTAACAGTGTTGTTCAAAAAGCGCTCATGCTCTTAAATTTACACATAATGAGTGATCTTTCTTCCACTATGACCTCAGGAGTCTACTAAGAGGGCAATAGAAATCTTCTCCTATCCAGGGTAGAAGAATGATGGTATTGCAGATCAGAGATAGCTCTTGTTAAAAAGTACAGATATAGCACTCAGAAGTCAGAAAGAAATTCTTCCTAGAGAATAACATGTTGCTCTGTATTTTGAAGAAGGTAAACCTCTCTGATAGAGGATTAACATTTCTTTTTTTTTTTGGCCGGGGCTGGGCTTGAACCCGCCACCTCCAGCATATGGGACCGGCGCCCTACCCACTGAGCCACAGGTGCCGCCCGAGGATTAACATTTCTAATATATTTTTACTACTTTGGTTATATTTTACAGGAGTCTTGAACAGGTTCCTAATTCAGTGTTAAATGTTTCCTGCATATAATAAAAATTACCCTGATACTAACAGAGACCATCCCAGTTCATACATTACAAACAGTATTAGTGATTGAGTGAATGACTAATAAAACACATAACAAAAGGGAAAGTCATTCATGTAGCTATACATGGTAATTAATTTTAACCAATCATTTTATGCAAAAAATTAGAAGCTTATAGCATAACATTTATATATAAAATGTTTATATTTTTTATCTTATACCATTGTCAGTCTCAGCCAATCAATTTTTATCCTTATGAAATTCTCTTTGAGAATTGTTATAAAATGATTGATAGCTGACAGGGTAGGCTCCCTCTTTCTAAGAAATATTATCAAGATTCTAATATTCGTGTTGGAGAAAGCCAGTAATATTTTTTTTAAATAATATGTATTTTTGATATCTACTGTCCCTTTTTGGTGATAATATGTGTTATAAAGACCTACTGCTCCTTGTTCCCATTTATCAGAATACAGTAACCGTGTTTTCTTGGAATATAACTAGCCCTCATTTTCCTATCATGCCTGCCGTAGAAACCCTTCATCATGGCTACTACCCTGTTTCCCTGAAAATAAGTGTCTTATTTTAAGGTGTGCTCCCAAAGATGCGCTAGGTCTTATTTTCAGGGGATGTCTTATCTTTCCTGTAAGTAGATCTTATTTTCGGAGGATGTCTTATTTTGGGGAAAACAGGGTAGCATTATAAATAACACCCAAACCCAACGTAAAGGTGCAGACAATGAGGGACAGTATGAGAATTGTAAGAACTTATCAATCATTCACTTTGAATCCAGATTTATTTATTTATTTATTTATTTATTTATTTATTTATTAGAGACAGAGTCTTACTTTGTCGCCCTTTGGTAGAGTGCTGTGGTGTCATAGCTCACAGTAACCTCCAGCTCTTGGGCTTAGGCAATTCTCTTGCCTCAGCCTCCTGAGTAGCTGGGACTACAGGTGCCCGCCACAATGCCCAGCTATTTTTTGTTGCAGTTTGGCTGGGGCTGGGTTTGAACCCGCCACCCTTGGTAGATGGGGCTGGCGCCCTACCCACTGAGCCACAGGCACACAGCCCTGAATCCAGATATTTATTTATATATACTTATCTTCACAATCTATTCTATTTGTTTGAAAATAATCAGGACTTAAAGTTTTTTCCTGCATATTCTTTATACACACTACAATGTGATGCTTTAAAAATTCTGTGTTTTCATTGATATTTTCCCTTATATTTTCCTCTGCATAAGCACATTTTCTAAACAAGCTGGAGCATCTACAAAAGTGCTAATAGTGACTTAGTAAGTTTTAGTCAGTGCTGTTTTTTAATGAATGAAATTACTTCTTGATTTATACATTTTTTTCTACTGTTGTCTCCTAGAGTAGGAAGTTTCCAGGGTAATTAGTTTAACAGGCTGATTTTTAAAATATACTTATCCATCATGCAAAGGAGGATGATAGGTATGATTGAGTATTTTTAAAGTATAAAAGTTATCTCTGTCTCCTAACCAGTATGCAGCATGCCAAAAAATGAATACACATTTTAAGAAAGGAAAGAACTATTAAATTTATAACACTCACTCTATACTGGTAACAAAATATGAATACAAGCCTATTAAGCACCTCTTACAATTGCAGAAGTCAAACATGACTCGAGTATTATAAATTTAATACAGTCTTTTCCTCTCTTAAAATATGTATACATTTTTTTGGTATTCTCTGTGTATGCCAAGACTCTCATAATGGGCTCCTGTCAACCTGTAGTTGTGTTGCCCTATTTCCTGAGAGCTATTGCTTAACTCAGCATTTCAGAGAGTCTCCTGTGGTTCTACTGAGAAAGTTCCTTCTTCACTCTTTTCTTATATTGTATCCAGTGCCCCATTTTTCAATCATATGACCTCTTCTTAACCTTTTAATTTCACTTAGAATGATAATAAGATGGAGCTTATTAAGTCACAAGACTCTGGATAAATAAGAAAAAACTGTTCTGAAATTGTTAAAAGGGTAGGTAAGCCTTTTATAATAATATTCCCCACCTGAGAAGGCATGTGCTAGTTATTTCTGCAATTTAGAAAGTTAGTTAGTAGAAAACTACAATTTTGTTCTAATTAAACAAACAAGTGACACCTTAATACACAAACAAATGTCTGTGTTATTCTCTATTCTCTCATACCATTTCCCAAATTTTTTTTAAAACAAACCTGTTGTCAGGTTTAAATTAGCTTCCTTGGTTGAAATCAGCGGTCTTAATTTGCAATTGAAATCCATCCAATTAAACAATAGATTGCCTGGAATTAATGGTAATTGAACAATCTAAATTAAATGGAAGAAATTGTGGACAAGTGAAGAGGAAAATAAACATGGCACAATTTAAGCTTGGGAAGTCGCATATATTAAAGGGACCATGGAACCATGTTTTGCGAGGTACCATTTACCTTCAGACACATCTGTAAAAGCTTTTGTGGGACCCTGCACTGACCTAAAAAATGAGTTTCTTGGCAGACATTGAGGCAGCTAGAATTGAAGTAGCTACTAAGTCCCTCTGTTTGCAATGAATTTCTTTCTCTTGGTTAATAGAACATGGGAAAATATCCCCTATGTTACCATCAACCACAAAAATGTGACAAGAAGAGAATTTTCCATTGCATATATTATAATATAGCTCCACTAATGACTCTAAATCTTCTTTCTCAGACACAATGCTACAACTCCAGAAAATACACAGTGGTGAAGCTCCTATTGATTTGTTGCCTAGGAGAGAGAATTATATAAATGCAATCTAGTTCTTGCATAGAAACTGCTACGTATTTGGAACTCTGACTCAAAAAAACTTGGCTCGGGTGGCGCCTGTGGCTCAAAGGAGTAGGGCACCAACCTCACATGACGGAGGTGGCAGGTTCAAACCTAGTGCCAGCCAAAAACTGCAAAAAATAAAATTAAATTAAATTAAAAACTTGGCTCTTTAAAAGGGAGTTTCTTGCTGGCTAAGAAAGTGGTCTTCACAAAGAAATATAGTCCATACCTAAATGGACTGTTACGATTACTTGCAGAGGAAGATGGATACCCACCCAAAACTTGGTTTGGAGACATTGCTGATGCTGCAAACACTCCAAGAGTTATGGAAAGGTTTATTACTCACCCAACTGAGATCTCTGGGAATAATAGAACAGGACCCTCAAGCAAGTCAGAAATAGCTTGAGGGAGCCAGGAAAGAGGACAGCCATGAGTTTTTACTGATGCTAGGAGGTGTACTGAGGGTGAGGGTTTGCTAGTGTGGACAGGGGCTTTCATGGTTTGAATCTTCTGCCAGTACCAAAAGAGCACCGAGGTTTTCTTATCAGCTTATCTAGATTTGGGATAAAAGGCAAGACGGGTTAGGCTTAAAAGACCACTTCAGTAAAAGATTTTTTAAAAAATTAGAGTTAGGCTCTTCATTACAGAGACTGAGCATTAGGAATGAACACTATCAAAATAGGTATGCCTACTAATATGTTCTCGATGCTGCTACTGAGCTGACCACACTTTGCTCCAGCTGCTCCATTACTATAATAGGTAAAGCCCTAGCAGGTCTAAGTAAAGTGTTCGGAGGGTCCGTAACTGTCTTTGCTCCTCCCCATCCTGACCCACATTTCTCCTTTGCTTCCGAGTCCCTTGTTTTCTCTGCCAGTGATTTTCAACTGGTGTGCCATGGCACACTGCCAGAGGATCTTAGGTGTGCCTCCAAAATTTTTAAAGATCATTAATCAAATTATTTTTGAATGAAGTTCAAAGCACAAAAGTATATATATATATACACACACACACTTATATATGAAAGCATATACATACTTATATATAAACTATATACACTTATATACTATATATATACATGCAAATGTATATATGTTTTACTCTTTTCTTTTTGATGAACTCAATTTAAATGTGCCACAGAGTTTATAGATTAAAGTGTGCTGTGAGATTAAAAAAGATTGAAAAACACTGCTCTAGATCCATGGTACATTATCAAAACACATTATGGTGGGGCGGCACCTGTGGTTCAGTGGGTAGAGCGCCGACCCCATATACCGAGGGTAGCGGTTTCAAACCCAGCCCCGGCCAAACTGCAACAAAAAATAGCCAGGCATTGTGGCAGGTGCCTGTAGTCCCAGCTACTCGGGAGGCTGAGGCAAGAGAATCGCCTAAGCACATGAGTTGGAGGTTGCTGTGAGCTGTGTGAGGCCACGGCACCCTACTGAGGGCCGTAAAGTGAGACTCTGTCTCTACAAAAAAAAAAAAAAAAACACACACACACACATTATGGTAAACTAAGTTTGACAGTATCCCAGAATCTATATCTGCTGCTTATACCTGTATTTTCTTTCAGAATAGTCAGCTGTGCTTATCAATTCTGCTTTAGTATTGGTACCCTCACTCCACTACCTTCACCTACAGTGAAGACTTCTCTCTCTAGCCACATAGTAGTTGACCAGGACAGACTTTATCCTCTATTGCAATGATTTGAATGTTGACGTTGCTTTTGGTACTGTTTCACCATTTCAATCTTCTTTCTATCTCTGGTTATATTTTTCTTCTAAAGTCTACTACTGAGTTTGCTGAAAATTCCCAAATACATCACTTCTAGTTTTACTACAAATTCAGCTTCCTAATTTGTTTCCTCAGCTAGGTGTCTTTCAGATGGATGTTTCAGAAATTCTAGGTTCAATACTGAACTCACTCATTGTCCATTTCTTTTCTTTCTTTCTTTTGCTTTTGTGTGTGTTTCATTAATTTTAGGTTCAATACTGAACTCACTCAGTGTCCATTTCCTTTCTTTCTTTCTTTCTTTCTTTCTTTCTTTCTTTCTTTCTTTCTTTCTTTCTTTCTTTCTTTCTTTCTTTCTTTCTTTCTTTCTTTCTTTCTTTCTTTCTTTCTTTCTTTCTTTCCTTTCTTTCTTTCTTTTCTTTTCTTTTCTTTTCTTTTCTTTTTTGTAGTTTCTGCAGTGTTGGATTTGAACCCTCCACCTCCAGCATATGGGGCTGGCACCCTACTCCTTGAGCCACAGACGCCGCCCTCTCACTGTTCATTTCAAACCTGTTGTTTCTCTACAAACTCATCTCAATGTCCTCCTCACACCTCAATAGATCAAACATCTATACAGTTGCCCACGTCATAGATGTAACTGGTTTGTTCTGTTTTTTTTTTTTTTTTTTTTTTTTCTCACCTAAACAGCTCTTTTGAGGTAAAATTGATAAACAACTATACATACTTAATGTGTACAATTTGATGAGTTTGGTCACATGCAAACCCATCACCATAGTAAAAGTAATAGACATATCCCACACCTTCCAAAGTGTCTTTATGTTTCTTTGTGTTTTGTTTTTGGTTTGTTTCTGAGGTAATAACACTTTATATGTGATCTACTGTCTTAAAAATTTTGAGGTGTGCATCACTATATTTTAAACTTTATGCAATATGTTATAAAGCAGATCCATAAAACTTATTCATGTAGCATAACTGTAATTTTATAGCCATTGAACAAGAACTACTCATTTTTCCACCTCCAACCCCTGGTAACCACTACTTTATTCTCTGCTTTTATCAGTTTGACCATTGTAGATACTTCACATGAGATCACCCATGTCACTAATTTACATATTGGTACATGTAATAGAATCATGCAGTATTTGTCTTTTTGTGACTGGCTTGTTTCATTTAGCATAATATCATCCAGGTTCATCCATATCACACATCTCCTATCTTTTTAAGGTTTAATAATATTCAGGTGTATGTATCCCAGGTTGGGCAATTAAGTTCATGAACTCATCCTAAAAAAACTGTTACATACCTAACTGCTGAATATCACTATGGAACCTTGAAAGTGCTCCTTGGCCACCTGATGACCATCATATAGCACAGAGACACACATCTGACCTCATATACCATATTTTCTTTATTCATTTGTCATTCGACATTTTTGTTAGGAATCCCCCCCAAATTCCTTCTACCTAAATAAAGCAGGTTTGAGTGCCCTCCCTCCCCTAGGTCTCACTCCATTTCCAACTTGGCACTATATTGATTCAGCCACAATTTCAGCAATTCTTACATAGGAATTTTTTTATGCATCAAAAAATAGCCAATATATGGTATTATTTTATAATTGTAGGATAAAACCACTTGGCTATCTTTCATCTTGCCCTGTTTTCTTAGGTGGGTGGTATGCATTTGTGTGTGTGTGTGTGCGTGTGTGTGTGAGATAGAGAGAGAGAATTCTGGTCTGAAGAGGAACTTAATGAAATATATGAGGAGTAGGACTTATGAAAAATAATTCATTTCTGGTAATGAAAGGATGCTTTTCTTAGAGCTTATGGCAAAGCACTTTGAGATATTAAGTACATCGTTAGAGGGCACATAAACAAAATTAAAACACAGACATAAAAAAGATTACAACAGTGGGCTAAATGGAATGAGAATAAAAAAAATCTTAAAATTTGGAATGTGCTGTGCTAAGTATATCACATGATTCTAAGATAATTAAAATTGCATAGTACACTGGAAGTATTTGTTTTCTATAAAACTGTCTGCAATAGATCATTCCAAAACATTATGAACAATATATTTCTCTTCCAAACCTGCCTCTATTAAGCCCACAAGCAATGAAATTGAAAATCTACACATAAGGAAACCTTTTAATTATACACAGTAATACAAACACTAAACCAGAGAATGAATTAAAAAAAATTCATTTAGAAATAATGTGTGCTACCTTTTCAAAGTGAACTCAGGCTGTGCTTTTTCATAGGGGAGTTCCTTTCTCATTGATTTGGTGGTACTAGTGTTTTAGTTTTTGTATCTTATGGTTGACTTTCTTTTGGTAAAAAGAATTCCTATAAAATTTTCTAGTACCCTCCTGTCTACAGGATATTTATAATGTTGGCAGTTACCTACCCTATATAAGATAGACATTTCAAATTGGAAATAATAAATCATTTTCTAGTTTTACTACCAATATTTACTTTTTTTTCAAAAAGTTTGGTGGTTATGATTCTTATTATTTTTTTTTGGAAAAATGACTGTAGTGAATAAAAAATGCTAAAATGCATTTGGAGGAATTAAACAAGACTCCCAACAACTTGAGAAAATATATATAATGGTTATCCTACACATAATAGAATATTTGTGTATTAATATTAACACAACATACATACTTATTTTTTAAAAGTACAGACATTTAGAAGTTGATACAGTCCTTGCAAAAATATTTGCTTTGCAGATCTACATTCCCACTCCAGTGCATTGAAATTTGTATTTGTCAAAAGGCAACATAGGATTAGGCAACATAGGACAATTGCTGGGGAAAGACTATGAAAAAAAAAAAAGAAACCACAATAACTATCATTAAATGACTTTCTTTGACCAAGCAAGATTTTAGGGTTCAGCACAGGGAAGGGAATCCACACAGAGCCTAATGGTTTTGTGAGTTAAGGAAACGGGGTTTGGACTTTGGAGAGGCCAACGTGGATAGGAGTTGAGGAACTAACATAAGAAAGGAGCTTCACAGAGAGCTCCAAGGACTGCAGAGGGGTCTTCTTGAATTCTACACTAAGAATTTTTTTTTTTTTGCATGCATGCATGTGATGTACACAAGACTCAAGGAAGAAACATCAGGAAAGAATAAACAGAATAATTATGTGGTGCACACAGGATTAATAAAGTCCTGTGTAGAAATATCCCTTAATGAAGGGTGTGATGGGCCTTCTCTTCAGAAGAGCATTACCTCAATAGTGGAGTCATATCAGCTACATGAACTATACTAACAAAATAAAAGATTCAAAAGAATTAAACTGAATCCAAATAATGTAAATATATCCAGGAACAAGTACCAGCAATATTTAAAGAAGTATAACAAAATCCAGAAAGCAAATGTAAAAAGCAGGACAATACAGAAACTCAAAACTTGGAAAAAATAATAGAAACTGAGCTAATATGACAGACATTAGGAAATTTCAGACAAGCATATCAGAACACTTTTGAATATTTTCTACATGTTACAACAGATAGAAGAAAGCATAGGCAGCATTTCAAAAGGAACCCTGAAATTGGAAAATATATTATCTGAAATGAAAAATACACTGCATGAGACTAACAGCAGTTTAAATAACACACACAAAAGTTTAAGTTTAATTGTTACGTCTTGACTTAAAGACGTAACAATTAAACAAATTAAACAAGAGAAAAACAAGCAGGATAAACATGTTTTTAGTGAACAGCAGGACAACAACAAGTGGATAGACATATATGTAACTAGACTTCCAAGAGAAGAGAAAACGGGGCAGAATATATATTTGAAGATATAATGGTCATAATTTTTTTCAAGTTTGTTAAGAATCATTAATCCCCAGATCCAGATGCTCATAAAAACATGAAGAAAATTGCAAGAAAGTTTGTCATAGTAAATTTCCATAACATCCCCAAACAATAAGAACAACAGTAAAACATTAATAAAGTCTAAAGAGTACTCATTAGGAAAAGCAAATATTACATATTAATAATATTACTGGAAGAAATATAGAAATGACAACAGACTTGTAACTAGAAACCGTGAGAGCCAGAAAACATGGAGTGACGTCTTTGAAAAGTTTTTTTTTAAAAAAAGACATTTTGGAATCTAGCATTCTATATCCAACAAAAAATGCCTTTCAAAGATATTGGCAAAGTAATTTTTTTCTGAAATAAAAATGTTGAGAGAATTAGCCATCATAAGACCCGTATTGCAAGAAACACTAAAGGAAATCCTATTCTTAAGAAAGAAGAAAAATTGTATCAGATGGCAATTGGAGCATATCAGGTTTTTAACCAAACAACCATGCATAAAAAGTACATAGAATGTAGGTTATCCTCAGGAGAAGAATTGAGGTGGATTTTGTGAGGTATTTATGTAGCAGTAAATGTCTTACTAATACAAGAAAATGTTGTGAACTCATTGAACATGGAATTCTGTTATCAAACTTTAGGGTGAGAGACATCACTATTTTTTTCTCCTGTGAACACACTGCACTTGCATATAGACCAAGTATTCCTGTGTCCATATTATCTTACCTGTAATTCTTTTCTATTGGGAGCTAGATAAGCATATTCCTGTACCTTAAATATTTGTTCCTTGTTCATTATGTTAATTTCTCTCTCTCGCTCTCTCTCTCTCTCTCACACACACACACCCTTTCACACACATACACACTCTGTGCACCTTGTATAAGAGAATCACTAGAATAACAGAACAAAGTACAAGAAAACATTGACAATATAATTAACAATCAAGAAATGGAGGGTGGTACCTGTGACTCGGTGGGTAGGGCGCTGGCCCCATATACCAAGGGTGGTGGGCTCAAACCCAGCCCTGGCCAAACTGCAACAACAACAACAACAAAAAAATAGCTGGGTGTCGTAGCGGGCGCCTATAGTCCCAGCTACTCAGGAGGCTGAGGCAGGAGAATCGCCTAAGCCCAGGAGTTGGAAGTTGCTGTAAGCTGTGATGCCACAGCACTCTACCGAGGGTGATAAAATGAGACTCTGTCTCTACAAAAAAACAAACAAAAAAAAAGAAATGGAGAGGAGGGGTAAGTGAGAGGAATTATAAGCTGCTATGATTTAAATGTGTCTCCCAAAATTTGTGTGTTGGAAACTTAACCCCTGATGCAGCAGTGTTGGGAGGTGATACGTAATAAGAGATAATCAGGTCATGAGGAATTGATGTTCTTATCTGAGGATTGGGTTAGTTATCACAAGAGTGGGTTTGTTATAAAATCAGAATCCACTCTCTCTCTTGCATTTTCTCTCTTGTCTATGCTCTCTCACCCTTCCCCATTCTGCCATGGGGTGATGCAGCAAGAAGGCCCTTGCAGCCTATGGACCATCTGACCAGTACTTCCCAGCATTCAAAACTGTAAGAAATAAATCTCTATTCCTTACCAATTACTCAATTACCTGCTCTCTTCTCTAGTATTCTGTTATAGAAACATAAATTAGCTTACACTCATAAGTTTTTGTAAAATTTTACGTATCAGGGCCTCACAAAAATAAAATTGATTATTGTGCCAGCTGCTTGGAAGGCTGAGGCAAGAGAATCGCCTACGCCCAGGAGTTGGAGGTTGCTGTGAGCAGTGTGATGCCAAGGCACTCTACTGAGGACGATAAAGTGAGACTCTGTCTCTACAAAAAAAAAAAAAAAAAAAATTGATTACTGTGTTAGCTTATTTCTTGTGCAATATTTTTGTTTGTGCTATTTTGTTTTAGATTAGAAGTCTATACCACAGAATGATTATCTGGCATTAGGATAAGATGTGTCAATAGCTCTTTGTCTTTTCTTTTTTTTTGCCTCATTTACTAAAATTGAATAAAATTATTTTAAATGAAATGATGTCTTTAGCAAAACTTTTAAATACATGTGCAAACACATAAATGTAAATGTCTATCAATCTGTTCCATGTTCTTTAAACATGTTCATTTTTAAAAGTAAAAGATTAGAAAATAATAAATTTTCTAACAATAAGGCAATGGTTAACCAAATGATGAAGCATTAATTGAATGTAATATAATGCAATTATAATAAATGTGAATTGAATAAATTAACATAGAAATATGTGATTATAATTTTAAAGGGAAGCCAGGAAATAAAATTTTATATACCAAATGTTCATAATTATATAAACATGCTGAAAGCCTGGATGAGAGCATATCAAAATAGTAACTTTATTGGAATGATTTAGGTTACTTTTTTTCTTCTTTTAGCTCTTTTGTACTTTACAAATTTTCTCTCCTAGTCATTTAATTTTGTCTTAAAAGTGAATATAAACTACTAAAGTGTAAGTATGGGATTGCAAAAATGAGGAGTGCATGTTTCTTCAGGAAATATCTACTGGTAATTTATTTTACTGATTAGATCTTTATCTCCTTGGAAGGCAGAAAACAGACCTAGGAAGCATATGCAATAAGGTAGTTA
The DNA here is from genome assembly GCF_027406575.1 of Nycticebus coucang. Taxonomy (NCBI): domain Eukaryota; kingdom Metazoa; phylum Chordata; class Mammalia; order Primates; family Lorisidae; genus Nycticebus; species Nycticebus coucang. The sequence continues at coordinate 161,632,181 of NC_069781.1, forward strand.
AATTTTTATTGAAGAGAGATTAAATACTTTTCAATAAGCTCTTTTACCTCTTCAGGAAGTTAGCTATGTTCCCCTGTGACTTTATTCACCACAGATTTAAGTAGATCCAACCCAATTTTTAGAAACTCAACCAGACTTTCTCCTTTGTCACAGGTGTCTTGGGTACAATGTCTTCTAAAAATACCTGGAATATACACTCATTATGAGTCCCTTTTAGAACTGAGTCCTGTCTGTGTCTTCTCCTTCATTTCTTTCATAAGGATCTGGGTGACTGCACCAAACTGGACCTTTACACCTACCTTGCTGGTCGACCAACTTTGGTACTTTCCACACTTGTGAGTTCTAGAATATTCTTCTTTCAATTTTGTTTCTTCCCATAAATATCCTCTCCCATCTTATTAAATGCAACATTTCTTTCTGATAATTGCTATACTATATCTTAATCATCTTCTGAATAATCTATTCTGGCATGATGTTGGTAGTTGCTCAAAATTAGTATCTAGTGGGGATAATGGAAATAATTGGCAAATGTTGACTCAGAATCCAGAAAATTTAGAAAGGTTTGCAATGAATTAATTGAGACATATGCCAATTAATAATATTTAAAATAAAGTAAACACAGGGGAAGTCAGAAAGAAAGAGAGAGACAGGCAGATAAATTAACTGAGAGAACGGCTGATCTAGCAGAGACTTTTTTTTTTTCTTCTTTGAAGGAAGAAAAAAAAAAACCACTCCACAGGAAAGTGACTTTTCCAAGGTCACATAAGGAAGTTAATTTCTGATTATTTTTCCTCCTAGCTCTTTGAACTCTCTCTGCACCACCTTCATGCATCATTACTGGGAACTAAATCAGAATGCTCAGTATAGTGTACTGACAGCCATTTCAAATCCACGGCAATCCCCTCTGGGTTTCTCTTTCTGTACAATTATTAAATGTTATACCTTAATTTCTTTCAAACAGTAAAATCATTGCTATTTTCCAGGGCCTTTTCATTTATTTTTCACTTGTCATTTGTAGTTTCCATTAGCTTTTCCCGATGCTGCCAATGTGAAAAAAAATAGTGCTAAATAGTTCACATTAAGGATGAGCCATGTGTGCTTTTTAGCTATTTTCGAGAATAATATACTTTGGAAAAACAGGCTTCTCATCAGACAATGAGAAATTGGAAGTTGTGAAACCCCTAAGTGAATATTACAATCTATTTTTCACAAACCACATCAAAAAATTCTCAACATCTGATTAGCCTAAGTATTTAATTAGTTCTGAAAATGTGATAGAGAAAAATAGTTAACACATGGACTTTTCTGACAGATAATCTATTATCTGCAGAATTTTTTATTGATGTCCCTGTAGCTACTGGAATGATGAACCATTTACCAAATCTAAAGTCTATATGACTTCTCAGGAGCAGATGGCAAAGAGTGCTTCAGTTGAAACAATTTCTGCTACCCCAATAGTATTTATTTTTTAAAAAAATGGCAGTTGTTTGTGATTCTGCTGCAGCATATCTAAATTTTCAACAAGGTTTAAAATATGACTGTTTTAGACCTTTAATGTGGCTTGCATTTTCAGGCACACTGTAATATTTTTATTATTTTTAGTAGCAAATATTAAGTCATACAGTTTAGGGAAGAAATAATGAGTTGGTTTCCAGAAATTAGCATCTTGTCCCTGAGTATCATTTCAGCATGTTTACTTGCCCGGTCTTATATTTATTCATCCCCTCATGAATAGGAGTTACATGAAATTTGGGAAATATTTCTATTATTATTATTATTTTTTTGCAGTTTCTGGCCTGGGCTGGGTTTGAACCCACCACCTCCTGCGTATGGGACTGGCTCCCTACCCCTTTGAGCCACAGGCGCCGCCCAATATTTCTATTTTTAAAAATGCATATCATTGAGAATCATTGAGTGTCATATATTTTTCTTATGTGAAGAGAAAACACAGTTTTGATATAAGTAAAAAAATATATATATATATGATTTCAGTGAGTATATTTATGAAATATATTTAAATATGTATAATAAGATGAGTTCACAGTTGAGATCAATGGCTTAATAGGAATTGTTGTGTCAATTGGTTTCTTCTAAGTATAGCATCTTTTAGAAATTCTGTTTTAACCTCCAGTTACATAGGTGTCAACTGAAGAATGATCAGGCTCATTAATTTGGAAAGGAGAGCTTTGTCATGAAGGGTTGCACCCTGCATGTGGCCATCTTGAAGGCTAGGAATCATAGACTTGGGCAGAAGCCAAGAGTAATCACTTCCAGGGAATAGTAGAAAAAACTAGGCATTTATACTGAACGGGGTGGCCTAAAATATATATTTAACAAACAATAGGACAGGCCGTGGATATTTATGTAAGGAGAAACATTTGCTTGTGCATTGAGCTTCATGCTCCTTTATTGGAAGTACAGTCAAAAATCGTGAGGTTAGCGTAATCCAAGGGTGGAATTTTTGGCCCTTTGACATCAAGAGGTAAAGTAGGGGATATAAAACCATCCCTGTACATCCTTCATAGACTGGCCAGAATTACTCCATGGTTGGTGGTCTCTTATCAGGAAGAAATGCTGGTCAGTTGTGTCAAAACTGCAAAAGTAGGAGATAGTCATACTGTTGTTTGAAATCAGTGGTGTACAAAGTCTTTCCAAAGGTTTAGTTTTTGTTCAACTCTTAGGGAAGAAAGTCAAATGCGGGGTGGTGCCTGTGGCTCAAATGAGTAGGGCACTGGCCCCATATTCTGGAGGTGGTGGGTTCAAAACCAGCCCTGGCCAAAAAAAAAAAAAAAGAAAATAAGTCAAATGGGGGTTAGCAAGGGAGGGGTATAAGGATCCGTGTCTGAGCTCCCATCCCATCATGGCCAGGAACTCAGTTTTAAGGTTTACCCTGAACTTCCCTTGACCAAGAGGGTGTTCATAAAGTCAGATGTGGGGCACAGGATTTTATTTTTATTTCTCATAAGACTTTGAGTCACCAGATTACTGGAGAAAGTTCTTTCTTGGTACTTGGGAGAAGGCTAGTTATGATTTCCGGTAGGATGCTTTCTTGTTTTTTTTTTTGTTTGTTTTTTTATTTATTTTTATTAAACCATAGCTGTGTATATTAGTATGATTGTGGGGCACCATACACTTGGTTCATAGATCGTTTGACACATTTTCATCACATTAGTTAACATAGCTTTTGTAGCATTTTCTTAGTTACTTTGCTAAGACCTTTACATTCCACATTTACTAGGATTCACATATACCCTTGTAGTGAGTGTGGCTATGAGAAGAATGATGGAAGTCCAGTGATATTCCCTGCAGGGAATGACACATGGAAGAGTCTACCTTTGACATTTCATAGCAGGAAAACAGGAGGGAGATTAAGTACCACTATTACATCTTTACTATGTCCTGCACACTATGCTTGACACATTACAAGCATGTATCCTTTCATTTTTCACACCACACATGATGTAATAAGAACACTAGCATACATATTAATAGTAAACAATTTATAGACACTTTTATCCAGGCACTATTATAAGAAGTTATGTGTTTAATACTTACAACACCTCTGTGTGTTAATCTAATGTACAGAAGAAGAAAAGGCACAGAATTGAAGTTTGCCAAAGATTTAGAGTTTGTTAAGTAGTAGAGCCAGAATTTGAACCCAGGACTTTTATGGGATATGGATTCGTAACCACAGCTGTGATGTCTATTTACTAGAATGTATTGTATTATCTCCCTTTTATATTAGAGGAACTAAAGTTCATAAACCTAAACCAGTATGTCCAATGTCACACAACTCAGAAGTGTGAAAATTGGAATTGGAATTCAAAACAATCTTCTCCTCTTTTCCCATTATGACCTTACAATTTGAATATTGAATGTGTTTCAGCACATGTTTTATAAGGATGGGCTATGGATAAAACCATTTCAGGTGTATTTTTCTACATGCTTTTGTATTTTATTATTTATTCACTTATTTGTCAAATAAGGCTGGTATTTGTCTACCCAATCATGATCCACCTTTCAAAGCTTATGACTTTATTGCATCCTTAGATACCATCTCCTGGACATTGACTTAGCACCAGGTCTCCTCATCTCCAGTGTTCCCCCTTATAAGCAGCCCTTTTGCTTTTCATGTAAGGCCCAACTTTTCTTGTATGTCTTTCTAACCACTTCAGGTATTATTTCATGCCCACCCCTTAATCTTTTTATTTTTTTAATTCAGGCTATTTTTTTAATTTCTGACTAATATGGAAGTACACATCATTAGGTTACATAGTTTGCTTTTGTAAAGTAAAAGTCTGAGTCGTAGGTGTGTCCTTCACCCAGGAAGTGTGCAATTTACCCAGACAATGTATCCATTGGGTAGGAATTTGCCTGACTCCTTCTGCCTTCCCCCTTAATCTTTAACTCTTGCTATTTACTTGTGGCTATTATTTGGCATGTTAACTAAATATTTACATATTGAGTTTTCCTATCTTTGTACCATATGTTTATGCCTTTTCTTTATAATTTAATTCACCTATAGATAAAATCCTGATATTCTTTGTGTACCATAGAGTGAAAAGATTTTTTAATTATGCCAGCTGGTGGAGCCAAGGGGTGCATAGCACTTGATAAGCCAATCTTCTTTCTTAGAAACTATAAATGCCATTTGGGCTCAGAGACAATCTTGGCATTTTGGGTCATCAGCATCCCTAGACAAACACATTTGGAAATCACCTTCAGAAGGAGACTTTTTTCCTTTGTAGATGACTTTGTTGATATATGATTACTATAATCTGAATGTTTGTGTCCCTCTATAATTTATTTTTAAACCTAACCTCCAAGGCAATAATAGTATTAATAGGTGGGGATTTTAGAGGGTGATAAGGTCACAAGGGCAGAGCCCTCAGAAACTTTAAGGAGCTTGTTCACCTCTTAATGCCATCTATGAAGACACTTAGAAAGTGCCATCTATGAGAAACATGTCCTCTGCAGACACTAAATCTGCTAGCTTCTCAATCTTTGGCTTCCCAGTCTTTAGAACTGTGAGCAATAAATTTCTGTTGTTTATATATTACCCATTTTAAGACATTTTGTTTTAGCTGCCCATACTAAGACAATAATTAAGGGAAAATCCAATCTAACTCACACACATACATACACTCTTAAGATATTTATTTCAAGAATATATAAATAATTTATATTTTTCATGATGTTCTTAACCAGCTGAGAAATATCTGCCCTAATTTTTAAAAAAATATAGAAATACAGTAAATTTAGAAGCACTAGGACCATTTTACAGTTTGAAGTCAGAAGTATGTGCCTTATATAAGTCTTAATTTTTCTTTTATTGGAAATTAATCATGGCTGATGAGTCACTGATAATGTTTACAGTAATCTATACGAGTGTTTGTTCTACCAGTGGTCAAAACTCAGCATGTTCTCTAACATACATACAAAATCACCCACCCATCTCTACATACATGCATGTCACAAATTTATTAGTCAAGACTGTCAGGGAGAAAAGGAAATTGCTTCCCTATTCTCAGGATACCCATTTTGATTGTTGATTTTTCCCAAAGTACTCATGAGAATTGAAAACTTGAGTTCAAAAATGCATCCCTGTTAATTGGGTTTTCAGTTCCTTCAACATTTTTAGTGGAGTTGCATTAATGGAATTGTATATGGTTGGAACTGTTCAGTCTTTTCCTACAAAGACTATTTGCTTCTGTTTGAGAAGATGATTACTCTAGTTGTGTTATTTACTTTTTGCAGGATAATTATACTTTTTCTTTAGACAGAGTTGACATGTGTTAAGAGGCATCAGGCAATTTCTATATAAATAGTCCTATCGAAAAATTAGCGTGACCAATGAAACACTTCAGAGATATCTATTAATATAAATATAGTCATTGTGGAAATTGTTGCTGCATGAAAACTTGATATGGCACTATTTGCCAATGAAGCACATGTGTGTGTGAAGATAGAAACATCAGAGGAATAGTTCTTTACTCATATCCATATTACCAAATACATGATGAAGAAAACAAATTGTGTTTCTTTGGACCATTCTATTCTTAGCTTCCAAAGATAAAGCTCATTGGGGAAATAGAAGCCATTTAATAAATATGCTTTTGCTAAACCTTTTAGAAGAAAATAACAAAGAAAATATCTAGAGAGATAGACCAAAACATGTAATTTCTATAACCACAGGAGATCTTTTCATTAGCCTCCTCTTTGGTTCTTAATCGTTTTCCAGAGGCATCTGGGGACTGGTATAATGATTATCTCTGTAAAATTGCTGTCTCTTTATTGATACAGAGAACTTCAGTCTGACTGAGTGAAGAGAAAACATTTTATCTAATCTGTTATGTTATCATAAAGTCATTGCTGAGATAATGGTATGTTAAAATAAAATTGTATTCTAGCCCCCTTTTAAGCGTTTAAGTTCAGACATTTCAAATACCACTGAAACCATAATAATTAGCTCTAAGCAACCCTTGCTTACCTGGAAGGATCAGCAAATGCTTAGGAAAAGCCAACTACTTTCAATGCTAATGAAGTATGAAATAACCTAAATTTTATCTTGTTTCTGTGCCTATTTTTCTGGCATAGAATATCAGACATGCAGAAATTGTGTCTCTTACAAAAAATAATCAGGTAATCCTATCTCTGCTATTTATCCTTCTTTCCAAATCTCTGATGACAAAACACAGCCAGAAGCAGCAGAGGCACCACCAACATCACTGTGACCATCATTATCATCATCACTCGACTTGCCTCATCCAGTCTCCTCTCTCACCAATGTTGTCTACACTTAAATTGGGTTGAGCTTCTTAACTAAAACATACCAAGAGTTTCTCTCTACTCTAAAGATGAAAAACAAATGCTTCTATAGCTTGCAAGTGTCCATATAGCATGGCTTTTATATTTTTTCCAATATCATATGTACCATGATCAATATTATGTTCTGATCCAGCCACACAAGTTTTCTTCCATTTCCACACTTAATGTTCTCTCTTTCTCTTTTTATTTATTTATTTATTTATTTGGTGTGTGTGTGGAGGGGGGGACGGGTGTCACATACCATTTTCTTTCTGAAACAATATCACCTGTACTCTTCACCTAAATAAATTCTCAAATACACTATCCAAGGACACATCGAAGTCACCACAGTCTCTCATCCAGGTTTTCACAGTTGGCCCTTTCTGTCTCATCTGACACCTAGAAAAACATTCTGAACACATTAACACACCAAGTGCAGTTTACAATGTTAAATTCGATCATATCACACTCCTTTAAGTCCTTCAAAGGTTCCTATCTATCTTCTTTACATGAGAACCCCAAATCCCTGGAATTCTCTTCAAGTAACATCAGCATAGCTTGCAGCAGACTAGTTAACTTAAACTTAACACACACTATTATTTTAAGGCATTGAAGAGTTAAAAAGAAAAAGAAGGAAAATACTGAAGTGTTGTCAAACTTTATAAAAAGAAAATCTACTGCCTGATACTTACATTTAGATGCTCTGCACCTGTGTATAGTCCACATTATTCTGGATGCCAGGAACTCAAAGAAGAAAATCACAGTATTCCTGGGTTATGGACTTCAAAGTCTAGAGCTACCAGAGCAACTGGAAAATTATGAAGGATACCTTTATTTTTAAATAATAATTTGATAATAGAGTAATAACTTTATCATTAGAAACATTATTATGAAATAGGAAGACACAGATATTGGGATCTAAAATCTGAGTATAAATATTGCTAAAACCCTTGCTTGGTACCTGAATTGTGCAGGTGCTAGAGAAAAAGAGAACTGGGTAGACAAAATATCAGAAGACGTAAAAGCCCTAAATTCTCCCAATTTGGTAATAAAAAGCTCAGGAAATACATTAGATAGGATAAATATAGGGAAAACAGCATTCAGATATATTGTAGTCAAAATGATGAAAACAAAGATAAAGATAAATTTCAAAAAATGGTGAAGGAATGATTGGACATCAATTGACAAAAAATGAAATCGACCTAAACCTTACATCTTATACACATGTTAACTCAAAATGGATCATGAATCTAAATGGGAAAAAAAAGCATAAAACTATAGAGCTTTTAGAGAAGATCACAGGAAAGAAATATGCTTAACTTTGGCTTAGACTTAGCTTTCCTAAACATAACACTAAAAGCATGACACAAACACACAGACACACATAGGAAATTAAACTTCTTAAAAATTAAAAGCCTTTGCTTTATGAAAGACATAGAGAAGACAATGAAGAAGAAAGCTGATGACTGGGAGAAAGTATCTGTAAATCACATTTCCAGTAAAAGACTCGTTTCGAGAATACATAAAGAATATACTCAACAATAAGAAAACATTCAAGAATAAGAAAAAAAAGCAAACAGAAAGTTTTGGAAAATTGGCAAAGACTTGTTAGACACTGCACTAAAGAAAATATGAAAGTGGCAAATAAGCACATGAAATCATGTTTTACACTCAACATTTTTTACCCATTAGGAAAATACAAATTAAACCACATTGAGATAGGACTACAAACTACCTATCAGAATCCCAAAATAAAAATAAAATACCATTAGTACCAAAAGATTCTAAGGACACAGGATACAGAAATAACAGGTCTCATACACATTGCTTGGGAAATGTAAAATGGTACATCCACTCTTGAAATCAGGTTTGCATTATTTTGAAAAACCAACAAATAAAAAATCACCATATGACCCAGCAGTTTCACTCCTGGATATATATTATAGAGAGATTAAAATTTAAGTTTACACAAATACCTAGATATGACTGCTCCTAGACTCTTCATTTTTTATATCCCAAACTAGAAACACCTCAAACATCCTTCAACAGGTGAATGTTTAAACCAATTCTGCTATATTCAAACTGGAGCAAATACATTCATTACATACAAAAAGTTGGGTGGATCTTAAGGCCACGATGGTGAGTAGGAAAAATCTATGTCAAAAGGTCACATGATAAATATTTTCTGTCATATAATATGACAAAATTATAGTAATGGGAAGATAAACACAAAAACACTTGTATTAGTTTTCTGAGGCTGCTGTAGCGAACTGCCACAAATTTAATGGCTTAGAATGACAAAAACTCATTCTCTCACAGTTCTGGAGGCCAGATGCTGGAAATAAGCATGACTGGGCTGAAATCAAGGTGTTGGCAGGACTACATTCCCTCTGGAGGCTTCAGGAAGGAATCTCTTTTTTGCTTCTTCCAGTTATGAGTAGCTGCTAGCATTTTTTGCTGTGGACACATAAATCCAATCTTCAAGGCAAACAATTTTAGATCTTTCTGTGCTCCACCTGCAGTCTGCCTTTATCTCTACATATGCCAAATTTCCCAAGGTCTCCCTCTTATAACAATGAGTGTGACTCCATTTAGGGTTCACCTGGATAATCGGCCATCTCAAAATTCTTAAGCACACTTACAAAGATTCCTTTTTGCCTTACAAAATTAATACTCAAAATGTATAGAGATTAGAATGTAATGTAATGTTTTGGAGAACCATTTCTCAACATACCATAACATACAACAAATGAAAGTGAATGGGCCTATAATCCTAACACTCTGGGAGGCCGAGGCAGGTGAATTGCTTGAGCTCAGGAGTTCAAGACCAGCCTGAGCAAGAGCAAGACCCCATCTCTACTAAAAATAGAAAAACTAAGGCAAGAGGATCTCTTGAGCCCGAGTTGGAGTCTCATACGTGCCAGTATATGCACAGCACTCTACCCAGGGTGACAGCTTGAGACTCTGTCTCAAGAAAAAAACAAACAAACAAGAAAGTGAATGGGAAATCTTGTGAAGTCTGAATAAGATTAGACCGTATTATGTAAATCAATTTCCTGGGTTTGATTATGCGTTATAATTACGTAAAGTGTTATACCTTTGGCAAAGCTGAGTGATAAATACATGGGACATCTCCATATTACTTTTGCAACTTCTTGTGAGTCTAAATTAAGAATTACAAAAAAGAAAAATAGCTAGTATAAACATACAATACATATAGCAGACACATGATCCAAATAATGTGATATAGGTCAGTGGAGTCCAAGAGACAGTAGTATTACATCTTGTAAAAGTAAAAAAAAAAAAAAAAAAAGTATAAATCCAATAGTTTATGTACAGCAAAAATATCCTTCAAGAGTGAAAGAAGAATAATGATGTTTAAAACAAAACTCAGGTTATTTATTGTCAGCTGGCCTGCACCTAATGAAAGTAAAAAAAAAAAGACACAAGATGAAAACTCAGATTTATAAGAGAAAAAAAAACAGCATGTGAAATGTTAAATATGTTGATAAATTTAAAATGTTATATATTTCTACGTATTTTCTTTTAATCACTTAAATGATACCAGATGGTTTAATGCAATCCTGTCCTGTCGGACTCTGAGGTTTACAACGTGATTATGCGCAATAGATATGACAACAAAAGCATAAAGTACGAACGGAAGAAAATAACTAGAATTACACAGAAAACTATACCATACTCTAACATTTTATATGAAATAATATAACATCTTTGAAAAATGTTACAAAGGATACATGTTACTATTTCCAGAGAAATTGCTAAAACTAATTCAGTGCTGAGGTGGGAGAAGAGTTTGAATTCTCACTTGAAGTCAGGAGTTTCCCAGCAGCCTGCAAGTGGGAGTCTGACCAAATAGTAGTGGGAGTCCATCTCTAAAAAAAAAAAAAAATGTTAAAAATTAGCTGGGCATGGGAGTGTACACCTGCAGTCCCAGCCACTTGGGCGGCTGAGGTGGAAGGATCATGTTGAACAACAGAGAGAGGCCGTGTCTCTAATTTTTACAGAAAACCATATTTTTATTTGAAATTGCTAAGAGAGGGTATATTTTAAGTATTTTCACAACAAAAAAAAATTGTAACTACATGAAGTGATGGATGTGTTAATTAGCTTGATTGTGGTGATTATTTCACAAGGAACATGTATAGAAAAACCTCAAGTCATGTACCTCAAATACATACAATTTTTTATTTTTCAATTACAGTTTAATAAAACTAGGGACAAGAAAAGAGTAAAAAGATTAACCAATTTTAAATGTGTGGGATAAAGCTTGAGCAAAAGGAAAAATAAAACTCAGTGAAGTAGAGCTGAAGAGGCAATTGAGAATTTAAAAAGAAAAACTATGACAAAATATGGTAATTCATCTAAAAGGTAATGATAATTAGATTGGATTAAAAATCAAGACTCAACTATGTAACATAATTCTGTCCATAAGATATGCATTTTATACATAAAGGCAGACAGCTTAAAAGTGAAATAATGGAGAATATATAAATTGCAAACAATAAGCATTAGATATCAAGAGCAGCTTTATTAATTTCAGGAACAATAGACTTCAAGATATATCCTGAGATGCAGGGGAATATTTCTTAGTGATAAAATTAAAGATCTTTCTTAAATTCACCATGAAAACGCAGTACTCACAAATGTGTTGGTACAGAATAACAGAGTTTAACAATACATGACAGAAAAGCTGAAAGAACTAAATGTTTTAACAAGTCCAGAATCAAACAAGAAGATGCTAATATCCCTTACTGTAATTGACAGAACCACTTACCTCAGTCTTTTTCTGCTGTTAAACAAAACACCTAACACTGTGCCATTGATAAAGAACAGACATTTATTTTCTCACAGTTCTGGATACTGTGAGGTCCAAGATCAAGGCCCTTATAGATGTGGTGTCTATTAAGGGTTGTGCTTCTAAGATGAGTCTCCTGCTTTGACCTCACATGGTAGGAAAGAGCCAGGCTAGTTTCCTCCAGCCCTTTTATAAAGTGACCCAATCACTTTCTAAAGTCTTCACCTTTTAGTCGAGGTGCACTGGGGATTTAAGTTTCAAAATGAAAGAGACAAAATGAAGGAGACATAATTATTCAAACTTTAGCACAACTTCATAAAAAGATTAGTAAAGATAAACAGTATCAACCTTGTTTATCTAACCAACATTTGACCCAAGTGACACATAATGTATATATCTTTTTTCAGATGTAACAGGATGATAGCCAAATAGTGATTGTATCAGGCCATTTAAAAAATCTCAGCAAATTCTAAGACTTTGCAACTTCATAGGGTGTGCTCTCTGACCAAAATTGAATTTGACTAGAAATCTATAATAACACATATTTGAAAAGTAAAGAGCATTTCTAAATAAATTGGGGGCAAAGAAAAAATAATGAGGAATTAGGAAAAATTTGGGTAGAATGGTAATGAAAATAGAATGCATTACAAATTGTGTAGCCCTGTAGTGATTGCTTAAAGGGAAATTTACAGCTTTAAATGTCTCAGTAGAAAAGGAGATGTTTAAAATCAATGATCTAATTTTCTAGCTTATGAAACTAGAAATAAAAGAGCAAATTAAATCTAAAGTAAGTAGAAAGAAGAAAATAAATGATAAGAACAGAGATTAATAGAAAACACATGACAGAGAAAACAAAAAACAAATAAATATATTCTTGTAACCTCACAAATTCAGTCTTTCAGATACCCACTCATGATCTAAGACTTACTGCTTAGATTCTCAAAGGCCCAGTAACTTTTTCTTGTGTAATGTTGAAGACATCTGAAAACACATTTTCTCATGCTCCTACCTGTACATTTTTTTTTAACTGGTAACAAAACTGCAATTAAAACAGTAATATTTGAAAGATTAACATTAGACCTGGGTATTTCTTTTTCTTCCTTTTATAAAACTATAGAGGTCATGACACTTTTAGCAACCTTTCCCAGTTTTCCTCTCTCTATGACTAGGCTATCAGATAGTGTCAAAATCATCAAATGAATTTTTACATGTGCCAATAATCTTGACATTAATAATTCCTTAAGTAGCACATAGTATTAAAATTATTTACCATTTTAACAACTAGTGATCCACTCAATTGTGTTAGAGTTGAGGTATAATTCCAGCCTGAGCTGGAGACTATAAAAGGGGAAACTGGTAGGAAAAGTGACTTATTTCTTACTGACTTATTGTGATTTATTGGCTTACTTTGATTCTGCCTCACTGTTAACATGCCATACAAATTATGTATTAGAGCTACATCTAAACTATTTGCCAAAGGGTTTTCTATAGTCAAAGCATATTTTTTCCCCTTCAAAATATATGTTGAAATTTGATGCTCATTGTGGCAGTATTGAGAGGTAATTGGGTCATGGATAGATTAATCCATGCATGGATTAATAGCTTAATATATTAATGGAGTAGTGGATTATCATGGGAGAGACAACTGGTGGATTTCTAAGAAGAAGAAGAGAGACCTGAGCTACAACATTAGGATGGTCAGTACCCTCACCTGTGCCACCTTGGCACTCTGTAGAGAGTCCCCACCAGCAGGAAGACTCTCACCAGATGCAGCTCCTTGACTTTAAACTTAGCCTCATCAACTATAAGAATCAAATATATTTTATATATAAATTATCCAGTTTTAGGTTTTCTGTTGTAATAAACAGAAAAATTGGTACCGACAAATGAGATGTTGCTGGTATCAAATTCCCAGACATGTGGAAGCAGCTTTGGAAATGGGTAATGGGCCTATGCTAGAAGAATTAGAACAGGCTGGAAAAGCCTGGTTCTGACGAAGGTTTAAACAATGAGAAGACTAGGGAAGTGTGGGAATCTTCAGAGATTGGTTAAGTGGCTGGGACCAGAATGCTGATAGAAATGTGGACATTAAAGACTGTTATGACAAGGTTTTGGGTGGAACTGAGAAAAAATGGAGAACTGAGAAAAAAATGGTGGAACTGAGAAAAAAATGGCTGTGTTTATAAATTAGCAAATAAGTTGGCTGAACTATCTCCATGCCCAAAGGCTTTCTGGAAGGTCAAACTGGAGTGAAGAGTCAGGATACCTGGCAAAAGAAATCTCTAAGCACAACATTGAAACAGGTGAATGGTTACTTTTGGGCCACTTATGTTGAGTTTTGGGGACAAAGGAATGATTTAATAACAGAATTTATAGTTAAAAAAAAAACATGGTAGAAGGATTTGGAGTGGAAAGGTTTGGAAAACTTTCACTCTGGCCATGTAAAAAGTGAAAAAGCATATTCAGAAGAAACCACGTACGTATACCAGCAACATCTGGGTAAGAAGATTAGTACAAAAAGAAGGGATCATCAGGAGAATGGAAGAAAGATCCTAAACAGTTTCAGAGGCCTTCAAGGTTCCCCCTCCCATCAGAACCAGAGGCATAGGACAGCAAAATGGTTTCAGAGGACAGACCTGAGGCACCCTCCACAGACTCACTGTCCAGGACCCCCTCAGTTCTGTTCCCTGCATTTTAGCACAGTGCTCCTTGGTCACCCTAGCTGTGGCTACAGGGTCTCCAGGTATGGCTCAACCTGCTCCTCAGAAGGGTATATAAGTGTAAGCCATGACAACTTCCCTCTGGTACTAATTCTCTAGGCTGACAAAAGCAAGAGCTGTGGAGATTCGGCAGCCTCCACCCGGATTTCACAGGATGTCATAAAGCCAGGGGGTCTGGGCAGAGACTTGTTAGGGCAAAAACACCACAGAGAGCCCCAGGAGAGCAGTGCTAAGCACAAACATGGGATTGGAGCCACTGCAGTGACCCCACCAGGACAATGCCTAGTGGAGATACGGAAGCCAGGACTGCCACCAGGGCCCCTGAACTGTGGAGCTGCCGGTAATACCACCCTGCAATACTGTCCTGCCAGCTGCGTAGATGGAGCCCAGCCACGCTATAAACTAGCCCACACAGCAGTGTACCAAGGATGCCCATAGAGTCAAAGGAGAGTATTCCAGAGTCTTAATCTCCAAAATCTGCCTTCTGGGACTTTGGATTTTTAAGTTGGTGCTAGAAGGAGTTACAACTTTAGGACTATGAGGATGGAATGAATGCATTTGTATTTGAGAAGCACATCAGTTTTAGGGGATGAGGGATGAAATGAACATTTGTCCCCTCTGAAACTCACGTTGAAATTTAATTCCCAATGAGGCCATATTGAGAGCTGGAGCCTTTATCAGGTGATTGGGTCATGAGGGGAGAGCCCTTATGAAAGGATTAATTATTGGTGGATAAATGGAGTAATGGATTAGTGGATTAATGGGTTACTATGGGAGGGGAACTGGTGGCTTTGTATGAAGAAGAGGAAAAGAGACCTGAGCTCTCAGGCTCAACCCCTTGTCACAGGATATCCAATGTCTTTTCAGAACATTGTAGAAAGTCTTCACCGGCTAAAAGGCTCTCACCAGACATGGCTCCTCCATATAGATGTCTCAGCCTCCACAAATGTAAGAAATAAATTCATTTTCTTTATAAATCACCCAGTTTCAGATATAAGCAACAGAAAAATGAACTAAGACAGGTTTCAGACACATGGGCAGTTTAAAAGACTGCTCATAGAACTGGTGTTCCTAAATGAAGGTTTGCCTAAAAGTGTTGAATAAGTGGTGGCCTGGTAAAAACAAGGTGAAGGTAAAAATTTGGTGCTTATAGTGGTTGTGCAGTGGTTCTGAGTTGTTGTTGGCCCACTGAAGTGTGTACCAGTCCAGATACTTGGAAATCCTGAGAAGGAGCCTTAAATACCTAAAGCCTCAAGGAGAAGATTCGATGTAGTGAAAACTGTATATTAAGGGGGAACAGACACAGAGAAGGTCAATAAGTAGAGCTAGTTGAGATATGTAAGAGGGAGGTTTTGAAGAGGTAATGTCAAAAATATTGAATATTACAGGCAAAGAGCAGGCCTGGCCAAGCCATATAGGATAATCCTTGGGTAACCTCACATCCTTATATGGCTCACACACTACTATTTACTACTAATAAAAGCATAATGAGGGTGGTGCCTGTGGCTCAAGGAGTAGGGCGCCGGTCCCATATGCCCCGGCCAAAAAAAAACACACACACACACACAAAAAGCATAATGAGTTATTGGTGAGCACCCAAGTTCAAGCCATAGAATAAGTAAAGAATAATAGTTTGTTCTCACTATAGCCTAAATGTTTTCCTTAAATTTTATTGGTGAAATACATCATGCATGATGGGATTTTCAAAAGCACTATATGATTTAGATTCAGCTCTTAAACAGTATATAGTTTGATGTATCATAGAATCTAATAAAAAATGCTAAACTAAGCCGTTAAATATTTATGTGCCGTTTGTATATTGTGTTGGGAAGGGACTTTAATTAGTTTGCTGCACAAGAGAGAATCTGCATTTCCATAAGGAGAAGAAATGTTAAGATGAACAGTCTAGCCAGATCTTTCTACATAGAATGTTTTCAGGTCCAATCTGGAAACTATTCAGACAGTGTTGTAGAAATAAGAACAAGGTAAAGGCAGAAAATATAAAATGAAGATTAGTCAATCAATGAGAGCATATTATATTACAATTAAGGGTGATGCGATGAAATGTAAATTACAGAGAATACTGAGGGTATTCTACACTCTAACAAAATAACTTTCTGTTTAGTGGAGGGGACATCTGAAAACTCATTTTATTGCCTTGCTCATGACATTATGGACACTTAAGATTTTAATTAATCCCATATCATCTTGCAGTGCCTCAGGAAAGATGCCTGGGGAATAGGAAAAAAAAAAAATAGAGTAAAAAAGAGCTGGGCTCAGTGAAATCCAGCTCTCCCAGGTCTCAGCTGTATAAACTTGTGCAAGTTATTCTCTGACTCATAGGCTGTCTTTTATTTACTTATTGGAAATATTGATAGTTTTCAGAGAGTCTTTGTCATAATAGTACATTATAGAAGTTGTAATTTAATTAATAATCATAGATCTTAGTCCCTAATATTCAATAGATGCTTAGCTAGTATTATTTTTCCTATCCTTATCTCAAAGTCATTATCCTGCATATGCTTTACTTCTTCAGATGATTTCAATTAAGACGTTTTCCCCAAGTCTACTTGTCTGTCTTGACTATGATTGCCATGGTCCTCATTCCCACATTCTAAAATCAGGTACTTAAAGGAGTCAGCTAATGAATGGGTTCCTTGGGGACAAACAGTCATCACTCCAACTCTGTGAACTCATGTGGCTATATTAATTGTTCTAAATAACTGATTCAATGTTGTATGTTACTGGTTATCTTTCAAAGTCCATGTCTGTATATATCCAAGTTTACATTTCATTAATTCCAGCACAAAGTCTTTGCACAAGACCAGTGGTTTTCAACCAGTGTGTGGTGAGAGGATCTTAGGTGTGACAAGAAAAATTTTGAAAGATCATTAATTAAATTATTTTCTAAAGAAGTTCCAAGCATGGTAAATATATTCTTTTTCTTTTTCTTTTTGATCAACATAAATTTAAGTGTGTTGCAAAAGTTTAACCATAGGTGCAAGTATGCAATGAGATAAAAAAAAGTTGATAAACACCGTTCCAGATGAAAGAGCATATTTATGCAAACAGGTTTGTATAGAATGTCACCTGTAACATTAATTTCTTTGCCATTTTGCACTCGAGTAAAATAGTTCCCAACTCATTTTACTTCAGCCACTTATTTTAGTCCTTTATGATTCAATATCCTCCTTATAAAATGGGAATAATAAACACAAAATAATGTTCAATAAATTTATCTTTTATTTTAAGAGTTTTTATATGAAACTCTGCACAGAATTTGAGTGCTAATTTTCCTGGGAATTTTCCTATGACCATGTCATTTTACATTTGAAATGACATATTGTGCTAATCCTATTACATTATAGACCTTTAATTTACTTGGTTTTTGTGTATGCATTGACCTCTAAGTGAAATTTCCATTATTTCATGGCATGGCCTAAGAGCTGTTTTGTATCTTTGTAGTCGTGGGTATAGTGAAGTAGAAAATGAATGAAAACTAGCTATTATAGAAACCTCACAATAAATACACATATGTAACATATGTACATATGTATTTAGCTGCTTATTTTTATTACTATTAATTCTGTATTACTTTCATTTAGATTTTGTTTATATTAAAATAATTCTGTGGCTGAAGTGATTAAGGCACCAGCCACATACACCTGAGCTGGCAGGTTCAAATCCAGCCCAGGCCCACCAAACAACAATGACAGCTGCAACCAATGACGGGTGCCTGTAGTCCCAGCTACTTGGGAGGTGGAGGCAGGAGAATCGCTTAAACCCAGGAGTTGGAGGTTGCTGTCAGCTATGATGCCACATCACTCTACCCAGGGTGACAACTTGAGGCTCTGTCTCAAAAAAAAAAAATAAAAATAAAATAAACTAAAATAATTCTGATTTCAGTTTTCTCATCTCTCCCAAGAGAATTCTTCTATTTCCTATTTCTTCTCCCAAAACCCAAGTGCTTATGGAAAGGGAACCATTGATAGGAAAGGTCATTAATTCATTCATGAAGAATTTGACTTAAATTCTAATATTTTGATCACATTTTTCAGAATCTATACAATCATTCACAAATGATAGTTAAACAAGGAGTGTTTCTCAAACATACTTTTTTTGCTGCTTGTTTTGGCATCTTTCCAATCATAGTTTTCTGCAAATCTTTCTATTTTTTTATTCATTCATCCTTTTATCTATATTATGCTATTTAACTGAGTGTAGAAGCTAATTGCTCACTACTATTAATGTCACTTTCATTAATGGTAATTTTCTTAGTCCCTTTGGGGTGTTATCATAAAACCTCTTAGGCATTTATTTATAAACATTAGAAATGTATTGCTCATTGTTGTGGATGTTGGAAAGTCCATGATCAAAGTGCCAGGAGATTCAGAGTTTGCTGAGGGTTCTTGGCTTCATAGATGACACCTTCTATGGGGCCTCATGTGCCAGAAGGGACAAACTCCCTCAGATCTCCATGTTATAAGGGTATTGATTAATCCCTTCCATAGGGACTGAACTTAAAAATGGGATTAGGACTCGAATAAGAGTCACCTCCTAAAGGCCCTACATTTTAATGCCAGCACACAGGGAATCAGAATTCAACATATGGATTTTGATGGCGCACAGTTCTTCAGACCATATTAGTAATAAATTAGAGAAGCATACTTTAAATCACCAAGTTAAGGCAACATATATCTAACATCAAATGTGGTGTTAAAAATTTAAGTAATATTACTAATTACTAATGCTGTCTACTTAATGAAAACATTTTATTCCCATCATCAGCGGCTAAAATAAAAAATACGGAAGTCAAATATCAATGAATGATTAAAAAAAATAACAAAGCTAGGTATAGTGGCTCAAACCTATAATCCTAGCATTTTGAGAGGCTTAGGTGGTAGATTGCTTGAGCTCAGGAGTTCAAGACCAGTCAGAGCAAGAGCAAGACCCTGTCTCTACTGAAAACAGAAAAACTAGCCCAGCATTGTTATGGGCACCTATAGTCTCAGCTACTTGGGAGGCTGAAGCAAGAGGATAGCTTAAACCCATGAGGTTGAAGTTGTTATGAGCTATTGATGCTAGGGCATTCTACCCAGGGTAATAGAGTAAGACTCTGTCTCAAAATAACAATAATATTAATAATAAAATAACAATTTTAAAAAGCTGATCAGTAAACACACTGGGAAGAATATCAAAATACAATATTTGTAGAAGCTATCATTGTTATTTGTTGAAGAAACTTATGCTGAATTTCTAGTATAGAAGATAGTTGGAAGACTGTGATCTTGTGGAGTTCTCAAATATGAAAGTAAGAGCAATTCTAGGAAATATGATAAGAAATTCTACATTAAGAGGAGATGAATATTCCAAGAAAAAGAAACATTATATTCTCCTTAGAATCATCTGTTCTTTCTGAAAGTTACCTATATAGGTGAAAAGGAAACTGGATTAATTATTTAGGTAATACAGAAGAAAATTACATACAGTCTGAGCATTTCTTTTATTCTAGATCATTTCCAATTTATAAATCTATGACAATAGTGTTGTATGGCACATAGTAGGCATGCTGAATAAAATAATTTACTTTTTTCTTTGTTTC
This sequence comes from Nycticebus coucang, assembly GCF_027406575.1. Lineage (NCBI taxonomy): Eukaryota > Metazoa > Chordata > Mammalia > Primates > Lorisidae > Nycticebus > Nycticebus coucang. The sequence goes on from NC_069781.1 coordinate 161,652,126, forward strand.
TTTTTTCTCTTTTAAGTCTAATATTTTTCTACTGTAGTAAAATTACTTATGTTTTGTAAGGTTGAAACAAAAGTAGCATTAAGTCAGATACATTCAACCAGAATCTTTCTTAACCACATCATAGCGGCTCCTGATTGTAATATTTTAGAAGGTCTTAAAGACTGACATGAATATGATCTCATGGTTGGGTAAACAGAGACATACCCAAAATTGACAATTTTCTAAGCTCTATTTACTCTATTTCATAATGTGGGCTTAATATTCCCCAAACTACTCAGCTGTGAAGTACTCATGCATATTTGATAGGAGAAAATTATCTTTAAGAAGAGTTATATTCATGATTTTATTTTGTTCAGTAGAAGTAGAAGGTAGTACATGAAAGATTAGTGTGTCAAGAGCCAAGAGCTGAGTATTATATACATTCATATGATCATAGTGGATAACATATGATATGCCAGGAACATAAATAACTTCTACTGTGAGGACTGAACATAGCAGGAAGGCAGTGGGTTATGAAACTATTTCAGCAGATGGAACATACGCACATTCATCTTTAGTGAAACCTGAGTCAGATTGGACGTTGTAATTTTTTCTCCAGAAAATGTCAATAACTGACCATAGGATTAGAACACAGTCAGCTACATTATGGGGAAAACATATGACACTTCTCTCTTCCCAGCCATAGTTTATTTCAGCTTTCTGGATATCAGTAAATTGTCTATCTTTTCTGTCTGACACAAAGGGAAGTATTTTTATAACGGGGATTTTGGCATGGACTGTGAGATCTAATCTGATTTTGACATTATTTCCTATCAGATAATGGATTAGTTACTTAACTCCTCAAGTTCTCATTTGACTCATCTGTAAAATGTCAATAAAAATAGCACCTTTATAACGAAGTAGTACAGATTAAATTATATAATATTTGTAAAATACTAAGTCCTTCTCTTTTTCCCATAACAACTTGTGCTTTTATCAATGCACTTGTGCATTGTATCATTGATTTACTTGCCTTTTTCATCTGGAATCATAGTCTTTTGAACAAATGAATTGTCTTTTTTCCCCTTCATGCTTAGAGGGATGTCACATATACATGGTTGGATATTCAATATAAATGGAAGTAGAGTGCATGTCATTGGCTATCTATTAAGTTTCCCAATATTCCCCAAAGTTAAATTTATCTAGTCATATGTTTTATCATATTTGTTCCATACAACTTTCACGTGTCTAACTTGGAAAAAACAATTTTTCTAAACACATTAAGATAGGTGGAAATGTGCTCTTGCAACTTAGCTGCACTTTTAGTCAGATGGAAGACCTCCCCATCCTCCATATGTGTTCTCTTTTCCACTCTACAAACATGTACCATTACTGTACCCCATGTTCACTTCCAGCCAATCTCTACTCTTCTTGGGACTATTTCATAATTATTCCTTGACCTCTTGCTTCCAGATGACTTTAGTCAATGTTCAATACCACTAATAGGTCTTAGACCAGGCGAGAGAGCTGTTGAGATATTTATTCCCCTGTCTCTTTTCTTTCTGGGTTTTGTAGTTCTGCACTGACCCTCTACCAAGGGCCACATTACATATCAGGTGGAGCTTTCTGTCCAACTATCATTCCGATTTCCTTTAACTTCTCCTCCCCTTTCTCTTTTATACAAGTTGGTAACAGAACTCCTTAATCTCTACTCGAGGTAACTCAGTTACAGCCATGTTCCACATTGTTTTCCTAAGTCTACACATAATTTATAGAGAGCTCCTTTACTGAACTCCCTTCAGATTACCCAGTTTAAGTGAAGCATATGACCTTAGAAAACAAAAACCTTCTGAATCTATTTTTATGTATAAGATGAGGTTTAAAAAGATCATTCATGTCACTTGAGATCAGAGTTTGAGATCAGTTTGGGCATCATAATGAGATCCTGTATCTACAAAATAATAAAAATATATAAATAAATAGATAAATAAAGTTAGGCATGGTGGTGTGCATCTATAGTCCTAGCCGCTTAGGAGGCTGAGAGGCAGGAAAACCCCTTGAGCCCAAGAGTTTTAGGTTGCTGTGAGCTCCGATAACTCCACTGTACTTCAACTTCGGGCTGGGCAATAAAGCAAGTCCTTTTCTGTAATAATAACAGAAATTATATTAAATGTACATCATATAATTTAATTTGGAATAAATGAGTTAAACTCAATAAATGCTATAATATGTTGCTATTAAATATGAGCAATGTATTACAAATATTATTTCCTCCCATAGTACATTATAGTTTCATCTGCCTCTTCTCTCAATGTGTTATAAATCATCTCCTATAAGTTTGAATAGTTTGAAAATTCCCTGAAAAAAGGGTACATGCTTTCCTCATCCTTCTATCACTACTGGTTATCATAGGGTGGGAAACAAGGGACACTCAGAAAAGTTGTGAAAAACCTGAATGAATTGTTTGTGATACTTTTATGAAGAGAGAACAATATGAATATTCACTACATTTAATGGATCAAATTTTTAAATTTTATTGGTCTGTATATTTATAAAAATATGATACATTTTTGGGAAACATAACTGTTTGGGGTCAAACATCTGGAACCTAACTGAAAAATGAAATGATTTAGGATGTGTTTATGTTCATTACAGGCTTACACAACATTTGCTAAAGTGAACTTGAGCTATGGAGGCTGTAAAATCTTATAGAACATTCCATTATTAGCAATAAGATGTCTTTCAATATACTTAAAGATTTATTTTCCTCCACCGCTAAATTTGTCTTTCTGTGAAAATGTCTTTGAAAATGATTTTAAGAAAATTTAATCTTGTGTGCCCATCACAATTTAACATTCTAAAAGATCTTTTAAACTAATTCTGAAGTTCAAATAAAGTAAAACCATGGAATGATAATTCATTTTTCAAGGTGTTTACCGGATAAATACATGAAGGAAGATTTTCCAAATGCTTAAAACTGTAAGTAAAGATCCTTAGTTTTTAAAAAATGACTATCCTCAATCCTCAGACTATATTGTTTTTGGAATTAAAGCTGGTATGTATCCATCATATGTATGTTATGGCTTCAGTAAGTATCGTTATAAGTTGGGGCTAATACAACCATTCAGTCAGTGTTGCTATGAAATTGATCTTTTAAAAGTACCGTAAAACTATCTATATATTTCCTATCATATGTTAGGCACTAAATAGTTGTTAATATACTATCCTTTTATTTTTCTTTCATTTAAAAAAAAATATATAACATAGGCTGGATGCAGTGGCTCATGCCTGTAATCCTAGCACTCTGGGAGGCTGAGGTGGGAGGATCCCTTGAGCTCAGAAGTTCTAGACCAGCCTGAGCATTAGTGAGACCCCCATCTCTACTAAAAATAGAAAAATTAACCAGGCATTGTGGTAGATGCCTATAGTCCCAGCTACTCGGGAGGCTGAGCCAGGAGGATAGCTTAAACCCAGGAGTTTGAGGTTGCTGTGAGTTAGGCTGATGCCATGGCACTATAGTCTAGACTACAGAGTGAGACTCTGTCTCAAAAATAGTATATATATATATATATACACACACACACATATATATTAAAAACATAAATTTTAAGTAAACACCAGCTTGTCTTGGTTGAGTATATGTGAGAAGGGATAATGATTTAAAAACAGAATGTTCAGTCATAAGAGAAGCAATACTTAAAAATTTGGAAAATTCTCTGCCTATCCATATTGATAGGAATGAGACAGTGTATTTAAGAGAGAATGCCAATGGTGGGCCTGAATGGCCATCTGATAAAATAATTCAGCCATCTAAACAGAGGCTAAAACCTATTACCCAAAATAATAGAAAAGTGGCCCAAAGATATTTTAGAGATTGTTAGATCTAAGGACGTATTTATTTTTGTACCATTAAATGAACAAATTATTCTCAAGAAGTGATCAAATGCATCAAAGGCCATGTTGGATAAGTGACTACTAAAACTCAGAAACTTTAGCTTTTGTTCATAATTCTTTTTTTTTTTAATTTTTTTATTAAATCATAACTGTATACAATGATATGATCATGGGGCATCATACACTCACTTCATAAACCATTTGACACATTTTTATCACAGTGGTTAACATAGCCTTTCCGGCGTTATCTCAGTTACTGTGCCAAAACATTTACATTCTACATTTACCAAGTTTCGCAAATACCCCTGTAATATGCACCACAGGTGTGATCCCACCGATTCCCCTCCCTCTACCCACCTCCCCCCTTTCCCATTTCCCCCTATTGTTAAGTTGTAGCTGGGTTATAGCTTTCATGTGAGAGTCCCAAATTAGTTTCATAGTAGGGCTGTGTACATTGGGTATTTTTTCTTCCATTCTTGGGATACTTTACTAAGAAGAATATGTTCCAGCTCCATCCGTGTAAACATGAAAGAGGTAAAGTCTCCATCTTTCTTTAAGGCTGCATAGTATTCCATGGTATACATATACCACAATTTATTAATCCATTCGTGGATCGATGGGCACTTGGGCTTTTTCCATGACTTAGCTATTATGAATTGGGCTGCAATAAACATTCTGGTACAAATATCTTTGTTATGTTGTGATTTTTGGTCTTCTGGGTATATGCCCAGCAGAGGAATTACAGGATTGAATGGCAGATCTATTTTTAGATCTCTGAGTGTTCTCCATATATCTTTCCAAAAGGAATGTATTAATTTGCATTCCCACCAGCAGTGCAGAAGTGTTCCCTTTTCTCCGCATCCACGCCAACATCTCTGGTCTTGAGATTTTGTGATATAGGCTAGTCTCATTGGAGTTAGATGATATCTCAAAGTAGTTTTGATTTGCATTTCTCTGATGATTAAAGATGATGAGCATTTTTTCATATGTCTGAAGGCCGTGCGCCTGTCTTCTTCAGAGAAGTTTCTCTTCAAATCCCTTGCCCAGCCTGCGATGGGATCCCTTGTTTTTTTCTTGCTGATGCGTTTGAGTTCTCTGTGGATTCTGGTTATTAAACCTTTGTCAGAGTTATACCCTGCAAATATCTTCTCCCATTCTGAGGGCTGTCTGCTTGCTCTGCTTACTGTGTTCTTAGCTGTGCAGAAGCTTTTTAGTTTGATCAAGTCCCAGTAGTGTATTTTTGAAGCTGCTTCAATTGCCCGGGGGATTCTCCTCATGAAATACTCACCCAGACCAATTTCTTCAAGGGTTTTCCCTGCATTCTCCTCTAGTATTTTTATAGTTTCATGTCTTAAGTTTAAATCTTTAATCCAATGAGAGTCTATCTTAGTTAATGGTGAAAGGTGTGGGTCCAATTTCAGTCTTCTGCAGGTTGCCAGCCAGTTCACCCAGCACCATTTGTTAAATAGGGAATCTTTTCCCCACTGAATGTTTTTAATTGGCTTGTCAAAAATCAAATAGCGGTAAGTAGCTGGATTCATCTCTTGGTTCTCTATTCTATTCCAGATATCTACTTCTCTGTTTTTGTGCCAATACCATGCTGTTTTGATCACTATCGATTTGTAGTAAAGTCTGAGGTCTGGTAGTGTGATTCCTCCTGTTTTGTTTTTATTTCTGAGTAATGTCTTGGCTATTTGAGGTTTTTTCTGATTCCATATAAAACGAAGTAATGTTTTTTCAAGATCTTTAAAATATGACAGTGGAGCTTTAATAGGGAGTGCGTTGAAAGTATATATTGCTTTGGGTAGTATGGACATTTTGATAATGTTGATTCTTCCTAGCCATGAGCATGGTATGTTTTTCCATTTGTTAACATTTTCAGCTATTTCTTTTCTTAGAGTTTCATAGTTCTCTTTATAGAGATCTTTCACGTCTTTTGTTAGGTAAATTCCCAAATATTTCATCTTCTTTGGCACTACTGTGAATGGGATAGAGTCCTTAACTGCTTTTTCAATTTGACTGTTGGTGTATATAAAGGCTACCGATTTATGAATGTTGATTTTGTAACCTGAGACGCTGCTGTATTCCTTGATCACTTCTAGGAGTTTTGTAGTAGAGTCCCTAGTGTTTTCCAGATACACAATCATATCATCTGCGAAGAGCGAGAGTTTGATCTCTTCTGACCCTATATGGATACCCTTGATCGCCTTTTCTTCCCTAATTGCGGTGGCTAAAACTTCCATTACAATGTTGAAAAGCAATGGAGACAATGGGCAGCCTTGTCTGGTTCCTGATCTGAGTGGAAATGATTCCAATTTAACTCCATTCAATATGATATTGGCTGTGGGTTTACTGTAGATAGCCTCTATCAGTTTAAGAAAAGTCCCTTCTAGACCAATTTTCTTGAGTGTTCTGTTCTTGAAGGGATGCTGGATATTATCAAAAGCTTTTTCTGCATCAATTGAGAGAATCATATGGTCTTTGTTTTTTAATTTGTTTATGTGCTGAATTACATTTATAGATTTACGTGTATTGAACCAGCCTTGAGACCCTGGGATAAAACCAACTTGGTCATGATGTATAATTTGTTTGATGTGTTGTTGGATTCTGTTTGTTAGGATCTTGTTGAATATTTTTGCATCTATATTCATTAGTGATATTGGTCTATAATTTTCTTTTCTTGTTGGGTCTTTTCCTGGTTTGGGGATCAGGGTGATATTTGCTTCATAGAATGTGTTGGGTAGTCTTCCTTCTTTTTCTACATTTTGGAACAGGTTGAGTAATATAGGTACTAATTCCTCTTTAAAGGTTTGGTAGAATTCTGACGTGAAACCATCTGGTCCCGGGCTTTTCTTTTTAGGGAGGTTTTGTATAGTCGATGCTATTTCTGAACTTGATATGGGTCTGTTCAACATTTCCACTTGATTCTGGTTAAGTCTTGGAAGGTGGCGTGCTTCCAAGTATCGGTCTATTTCCTTCAGATTTTCATATTTCTGAGAATAAAGTTTCTTGTAATATTCATTAAGGATTTTTTGGATTTCTGATGAGTCTGTGGTTATTTCGTCTTTGTTGTTTCTGATTGATGATATTAGAGATTTTACTCTTTTTTTCCTGATTAGGTTGGCCAGAGGTTTATCTATTTTATTGACCTTTTCAAAAAACCAGCTTTTTGATTTATTGATCTGTTGTATTATTCTTTTGTTTTCAATTTCATTTAATTCTGCTCTAATTTTGGTTATTTCTTTTCTTCTACTGGGTTTGGGTTGGAATGTTCTTCCTTTTCCAGTTGCGTGAGATGTCCCATTAAGTTGTTAACTTCCTCTCTTTCCGTTCTCTTGAGGAAGGCTTGCAGTGCTATAAATTTCCCTCTTAGAACTGCCTTTGCAGTGTCCCAGAGGTTCTGATAGCTTGTGTCTTCATTGTCATTTTGTTCCAAAAAATTGGTGATTTCTTTCTTAATCTCATCTCTGACCCAGCTATCATTCAGCATAAGGTTATTTAACTTCCATGTTTTTGTATGGGTGTGCAGATTCCTGTTGTTACTCAATTCAAGTTTTATTCCATGGTGGTCCGAGAAGATGCATGGAATAATTTCTATTCCTTTAAATTTACTGAGGTTAGACTTGTGACCTAAAATGTGATCAATTTTGGAGTAAGTTCCGTGGGCTGATGAGAAGTATGTGTATTCAGTTTTGTTGGGATGAAATGTTCTGTAGATGTCTGCTAAATCTAAATATTGGACGGTTAGGTTTAAATCTAAGATTTCTTTGCTCAGCTTCTTTCTGGAGGATCGATCCAACACTGCCAAGGGAGTGTTGAAATCTCCAACGATTATGGAGCTGGAGGAAATCAAGTTACTCATGTCTGTTAGAGTTTCTCTTATAAATTGAGGTGCATTCTGGTTGGGTGCATAGATATTAATAATTGAGATCTCGTCATATTGAGTATTACCCTTAACAAATATGAAGTGACCATTCTTGTCCTTCCTTACTTTTGATGGTTTAAAGCCTACTGTATCTGCAAATAAAATTGCAACACCTGCTTTTTTCTGATTACCATTTTCCTGAAATATGGATGACCATCCTTTCACCCTGAGTCTGTATTTGTCTTTTAAGTTGAGATGTGACTCTTGTATGCAACAAATATCTGGCTTGAGTTTTTGTATCCAGTCAGCTAACCTATGCCTCTTTAGAGGACAGTTTAAGCCATTCACATTGATGGAGAGTAAGGATAAGTCTGGTGGAATTTTGGGTATCGAGTTTTTGAAAGGTCCAGTGGACATTTTTAATCCTTTCGCCAGTGTGGAAGTTGGAGTTTGATCCGAAGTTTCTGAGTGAGTTTACTTTTGTGGTATAGGATTGGGTTGGTCATTGTGGAGGATAGGTCTGAGAACATCCTGAAGAGCTGGTTTACTTATGGCAAATTTTTTCAACATATGAATGTCATTGAAGTATTTAATTTCTCCATCATAGATGAAACTCAGTTTAGCTGGATACAAGATCCTGGGTTGAAAGTTTTTTTGCTTTAGGAGATTAAAAGTTGATGACCAGCCTCTTCTTGCTTGAAAAGTTTCAGCAGAGAGATCTGCAGTTATTCTAATATTCTTACCTTTGTACGTTATAGTTTTCTTTCGCCGGGCTGCTTTGAGAATCTTCTCTTTCATGTTAACTTTAGTGAAGCTAATTATGATATGTCTGGGAGATGGCTTATTGGGGTTGAATCGTGCTGGGGTTCTGAAGCTGTCTGCTATCTGAATTTCAGATTCTCTAGGCATGTCTGGAAAATTTTCTTTCATAATTTCATGTAGAAGGGCCTCTGTGTCCTTGGCAGCCACTTCATCATTCTCCGAAATTCCTATAACCCTTATGTTGTTTTTTTTCGAATTATCTGAGAGCTCTCTGAGTGAGTGATCCGTTTTTGCTCTCCATTTCTCTTCCTCTTTGAGAGATTGGGAGCGTTCGAAGACTTTATCTTCAATGTCAGAAATCCTTTCTTCTGCTTGGTCCATTCTGTTACTGAGGGATTCTACTGTATTTTTCATATCTTTGAGGGCTGTAAGTTCTTGTTTCAGTGTGTCTAAGTCTTTGGTGGTTTTGTCTTTAAATTCGTTAAATTCTTGAGACAATTTTTGAATTTCTCCTCGAATTCCTAATTCCATTTTATTAATCTTGTCTGCAAACCAAATTCTGAATTCGACTTCTGACATCTCAGCCAGTTGTTTATGAATGGGATCTTCAATCACATCTGCCGTATCTTTTCTTGGGGGGGTTGATCTATTCTGGTTATTCATGTTACCAGAGTTTTTCCGCTGATTCCGCCCCATGGTTTACTCCCTTTGGTTTTTCCCCTGGGGTTTTATCGAGGGCCTATACAGTGTTGTGGCCTGAGAAACTGGGGCCCTGTCTGGTGTGGTGGAGCAAAGTGGTTCTGTCTTGTTTTCAGCTGGTTTCTGTTCGATCCTATTGCAACTTCTACTCTGGCTTGAAGTCTCAGCTGTGTGGAAAAATGAGCAATTAAGTCACCCCGCCTGCCCACCTCTGGCCCCAGTTGGAAAAGGAGAATCAAACCTTCCTACAATCGCACACCCAGGGCACCGCCTGAAGAGTCCTCAGTCTATTAGCCCAGTTCAAAAGGTCCGAATCAACTGTCTCAATCGGCACTTGTCTCGGGTGGAAGGGTTCAAGAGGTCTCTGGGAACTGGATCACAGGGGCCTGGTGACTCCTCTGACACAGCTCACCCCAGTGCAGCATGGAGTCAGGAGGAGCCACCCAGCAAACAGAGCAGTCTGGGAAGGTTGACGTCTCCTTCCCCACTTTGCCCCTCCGTTGGACCCAGTCACTGGTATCTCTGCAGATGGCTAACCCAGTTGCCTGCAGTGAACAGACGCTCCAGGGGTTTGCACCTGCCTGAATCGCAAGGAAGTCTGCCAGGCCCCCGCAGACTGCTGCTATCTAGCAGGAGGAGATGGGGCCTGACATCTTTGAGTGTTTGATGCAGGTGATGGGAAGGAGGTGTTCACTCAGGCTTAGCCCCGTCCCTGATGCATGCTGCTAACAGAACAGAACAGAACAGACAACTTTGTGAGGTTCTGTCTCTGTTCCTGTCGTCGCCTACAAGAGACGGGCTGTTTTGAGTTCAAACGTCTTTGCTGCTGGAGAATTGCGTCTGAACACCTCTCTGGGTCGGCCCCGCCCTGGAGGCTTCCGGGTTTGTGAGCCGTGTCACCGGTGGCCTCCTCTGGTTGCCCAGGGAGACAGGGGGTGTGGCCTCAGAATATCCAGAAGTGAGTGTTCTTTTGTTTGCGTCCTTGTGATCACAACTTGCCTCAGCGGTGTTGATGTGCGTTCTTCAGCCTTCTCTCTTGGTGAGGCTCAAGTCCACCAGGATACTTACTAAATTCCTGTCCCTTAACTCTCCTTCTGGACGGGAGCCTTTGTTGAAAGCTGGCTTCAGTCCGCCATCTTGTCTCCCCCCCTTTGTTCATAATTCTGTCTTCAACTTCTTTAGGACTTTTGCTTGATTTCTTATCTGTAACAGAAAAGTGTTTGAAAACCAAGATTTCTGCTTCCTACTGACTACTCTTTTCTTTACAACAAATTATTCATTTTATAAATTAGGATTTTCTCTAATTTATTTATTTTTGCCTGCCATAAAAAAAAAAACCAGTGTTTTTTTCCCTATATTTTCCCCAATAATCTGCAGTGTTAAAAACACATATTTAAAAATTTCATACATCATGTCCCAGTATAAATCATCTAAAGGCTATGGGTTAATAATTTTGATCATTTCAATGCTTTCATTTAAAACTGAATTTAATGTTTTTAATGACACTTTGTTCATATCTTATTTGAGTGATAGAAGCAAATATCTAATTAGTTCTCATTAATGTTGTTAATAGTTTTGACTTTGTGTATCAGTTTTAGTTTCATAGTTAAATTAAGATGGGAGTACAGAGACTTCTGTGTATCTTATGCCCTCACCGATATGCACAGCTTCTCCTAATCACATCCCGCACTGGTCTAGCCCATTTGTTAAAATCAACCCAGAGTTCGTAGTTTACATTAGGGTGACTCTTCAAAACTTAGTTCAATTTTGGTTCAGAGACACAGGACAAGGGGAAGCCTGATTATCTAAAAAGTTTCCAAATGATTCAGTAATTCACAGAGGCCATTTCTGAATAAATGGGATATTTTTTCTCCTGCCATTTCCCGCCCCAAATAATAATAAACCTCCACAATGACAATGTGAAGATTTTCATACTATATGCCTAGATTAAATTTTAAACATTTATTAAAAAGTTATAAATAGGATTTAAGGTAAATTATTTTCATTTCTCAGATGACCAAAGTAAAATGAGATATTATTTGCTATATAGCAGAGAAGATTAAGGACATTTCTCACCTAGAAACTGAAAACTAACATAAAATGCCTATTAAACTTTCTATGGAGTTATAAAAATGAAATATGTTTGCTTTACTCAGGCAATAATAGAGCTACTTAACTAATGTGTTCTTAATTATCATATGTGGTTGTGAAAAGAATTTCTTGTTATTTCTGAATAACGCTCACTTTTTATTTTTTCTAATCTCAAATGCATACAATTACCTTTTTAAAAAGATATATGGACCACTTTGGTTGAATACTAACCTGGTAGGAAGTACGTGTATGGGGACCAACGGACAGTGGAAATACTTTAGAATCAATAATATAATCAAAAGACCGACCAAAAATCAATAAGTGCTATTGATCTCTATATTACAGAGAGTTGTAAGGAACTCCATGTTGAGGAAGACAAGAATTTGGGGACCGTGATAGCAGTTTTGATAGTTTTGATAGTTTTGATTTGACCCTAACTTAGGATTTACTAGCCTTCCTCTTATTATCAGTTTTCTATTGTTTATTTTTTTCATGTACATAGCAGGTGGCTTGAGTCTCCCAATTGTTTGTGTGTGTGTGGGGGAGATAAAAATGTTTCACCCTTAATGAAATGTGTAAAAGAAAAGAAAACACTAGAGGCATGAACAGGACCTGTGCTGAGTCAGCAGTCCCAAACACTTCTGTATTATGTGTGGAAGTCAGCCAGAACAAAGCTTTTAAATATCGTTTTCAAAAAGAGTGACATAGAATAAAAATAATGAATTAAAATCAGTTCTTTCTTAGCATGACTATTTATGGTGTTTGTAAAAGAAATTTATGAGACACTCTTCCCAGTAAAATTTACTGATTGGTTTATTCTTTGACAAAAGATGTGAACGGAACAATTTTGCAATTGCCTGAAAATAATGCTAGATTTATGACCTGGTCAGAATTTAAGAGAAACTTAATCATCCAGAACAGGTGGAAGTGATGTAGTCAGCAAAACCTCTTTCCTCAGTACAAATGGGCCAGAAAAACCTTTCTCACTACAAAGACATCATTGTAAGAGAGGGCAGAGGCTTGAAGGCAAGGAAGGAGAGAAGACAAAAGATGGGAAATTGGTAGAGAAGGGATGGAATGGGATGGTGAAATTTGGCTTCTATCAATATGTAGTTAGTATTCGTAATCCAACAAGCAATTTCACATATGAAACCAAGTTCCAAGTAGAGAGATGAAGTAAAAGACTATCCACCTAAAACAATTCCCTTAATGGATTAAATTGCATGCCCTGACAAAAAATTCACATGTTGACATCCCAATCCCCACTTCCTCAGAATGTGACTGTATTTGAAAATAGAGTCATTGCAGAAGTAATTTCTTAAGGTGAGGTCATTAGGGAGGGTCCTAAATGCAATATGGCTGGTATCCTTATAAAAAGGCGAAGGTTGAACACAGAAATGTATACATGAAAGATGCTGTAGGGGGATAAAGGCAGAAAATGGAATGTGCATCCAGGCCAGAGATTGCTGGGACCACTGGAAGCTAGCCAAAGGCATGGGATGGGCTCGCTCCTTCATACTTCTCAGAAGTAGCCAGCTCTGTAGACACTTGGATCTTGACTATCTAGTCTCCAGAACTGTGAGACAATATACTTCCACCATTTGAGCCACTCAGTTTGCAACATTTTGTTTAAAAAAGCCCTGGCAAATTAATACATGTCTTAAACCACCATGTCTACTCTTGAAAGGAAGCGACCAATAAAATATATACAATATCTGAATCTCCTATTCTACTCTAAGGTCAACGAGAAAAATCCCTTCAAGAAACCTAAGGACTATTTTATTTCAGTGCATTCTGACAGCATTGATATGTATTCTGCAGTGAACTCTAGTATGTGATTATAAGTATTGTAATTGGATTTTAGTTGGTTCTCCAGTATCTGGTCACTTTAAACACATGTTAAGCTTCTTGCAAATAGAAGGTTTTCTCCCTCTAACATCTAGGAAAGAGCCAAATATGCAAATATGCTTAATTAAAAAGAAATCAAAGTAGTTTCATGTAGTATGCTTTAGAGCCAAACAGTTCTGACTCTAAAATTTAGCTCTGTCACATATAACACATACTTAATTGGCCTTGGGGGGATTTTAATGTTATTGAATATTACATATAAGTTATTAATATTTGCTATTGTGCCAACATATAGAAGATACTGAATAAATGCTAGCTATCAGTAAATGTCAAAAATGTAGATGAAGGCTTATTTTTACTATGTAAAACCACAGTTTTATCAAATCCTGAAATATGACTATAGAGAGATGCCTCACTATTGTATGTCCTGATTGTTCATGTCAGTAAGTAGGATGATGGCATATAACTTTGTAATTTTTAAGTATTATATAAACATAAATGTCATATATATTTGTAGGGTACATGTGATGTGTAGATATAGGCATACATTGTGAATTAATTGAATCAGGGTAATTGGGGGTATCCATCACCTCAGGCATTTATCATCTCTTTGTGTTAGGACATCCCAATTCCATTATTTTAGTTAAAGTATACACTAACTTACTGTTGATTGTGGTCACTTTGCTATCTCGCCATTTGCAACAATATGAATGGAATGGGAAAAAATATATATTAAGTTAAACAAAGCAAAGAAACTCATGGTCTTACTCATATGTAAGAGATAAATATTTAAAAAGGATTGATTTCACAGAGATAGCATATAATTTGATTATTGAATGAACTAAGCCTTCATCTGGTAAATTATATGAACCCATCAAGTCATAAACTCATCCCGTATCAATTATCTCTTCCTCAATGTAGAGAATAATTAGAACATTACAGATCTGGATATAAGTTGCATACTATTCTTTTTTAAGATAGGTGATTTTATAAGCATCCCTATCTTACTGCTTACCCTAAGAGTTTCAGTTTCTATTTTAGTCGTAAGGATAGAAAAAATTTTAGAGAATTAAATCTTTTAATTAAATCCTAGATCAAGAATTAGGTATCCCAAGAACAAATATGTTTTGGTACCCCAATTCAGCTCCTGGATAGCAAGTCCAATCTTCACTGCAGTTGACAAGGCTGATAAATCCAGATGTATCCTAGTTGTCACTCTGTCTTGCCCTTGTATATTAGGTAAGACTCATTTTCTGAAATTTAAAGATTTAAGTTTTAATAAACATAAAACTCAATTTTAAGTTAAAATAATAAAATGTATTGTAAGAATCCATGATGTTTCATGGAATGCAAACTATTATGTCCAAAGTATAAACCAGAATAAGGGATTGCAACAGCATGAAGAACCTTTCTGCACTGTCCCTCCTGGATTACTACAGGACTGTTTTATTTTTTACAGGCTAGACTGAATTTTCTCTGCTCCTTTCTAAACAATCCATGCCCACACTCTGTCCCTAGTTTATAGTTTAAGTATCCAGCCCTTTGAAGAAAGAAATAATCTCACTCAAATCTAATTGCCAAATTTCTAATGAAAAGATTCTGACTAGGCCAGCTTGTATTAGGTTCCTAACTCTAGCCCAATTGACTGAAGTTGTAGGATGAGAATTCTCTTTTAATAAAAGTGCCCAGCATCCCACTGACAGAACTATATGAATGGAGGGTGGTGGGAGTAAAGATTTCATGAAATAAGGTCTGGGTGGGCAATCAATCAAAAAGCTGTCTGATATCCCTTGTCTCTTTCTATGTCAGAGACCCTGTCCTTATTCTTAGGAGAATTGAAGGAATAGTTCCCATGGCAACTCCTCCCCCTCATGAGTTGAATGATTGACTCGTCCCACTTTCCAGTCCTTCTGTAATTTCCTTGTTTGGGCAGATCTCAGCACTGTGGCTGACACCTGCTTGACTGTTGGCATGCATTTTCCTACTAAAATTGGCTTTTAAGTCCTGATGCTTGGAAGCTCTTATGGCGTTTGGCATATCAAAATATGCCTTGGATCCTCCTGACCAGCTTATACTGTCCTATTTATTTTCTTTTTGCTGTTTTCTTTCTCTTATGTCTGGGATCCGTTTTTCCCAACCATGGAGTGTCTCACAATATAACCTACCTTTATGAAGATAGTAGAGAATCACTCACATCTTGATAGCTCTCTCCTCTGGGGAGCTATTAGAACTGCTTTTGTCCTCCTTGACACAATATGTTGAAATGCAAGAGAAGATCTGAGTCTTCTCTCTCGGAACACCAATATGTTGGAATGGCCTTCCTGCTTGAAAAACCTTATGGAGGTATCCAAATCTTTGCATGCTAACTGGTCAACTTCAGTTATGAACCTGCCAGCTTAGTTATGATGCTAGGAGAAAAGACAAATAGGTTTTACTGGGCCATTAAATATTCCATATAGCCTTGGCCAAAAAGTCATTACATCTTTGAAAGATTTACATTTACAGTAAACATAAATTAACTGTCCAAAATGAGGGGAAAAAAAAGATGTCTGCATAATTTACTAGCAGACTACCTTTCACAGTTTCTGAGTACACCGATGTGATTATCCCCAGAACTGTGGTGATGACAAGAGGTTTAGATTCACAGTGAGGATATTGTTGCTTTCTACACAAATGAGTGTAGGTTATAAATAATACAACGCCAGAAGTAAACTCTTCTCTTTTGATCAAATACCTAGTCATCCTAATGATACTAGAATTTAGCTCTTCAGTAGGTCCTTGGTCTCAGGAATTCGAGGAATGAATCCACGGACCACAGATCAGTGGTAAGATAGGATTTTTATTAGAGGTTAGAAAGGAATACAGAAGAAGTAAAAAGGACCAGAGCTTCTGGAAGGGGGAAAGAAATGAACTAACTGGGAAGTCTCTACCTGGGCTCTGTATCTAGAGATATTAGGTCTTGAGAATTACATTTAGTCAGGACTTGGCAAATAGAAACACATTTTCATTGTTTGTATTTTTTTTTTTTTTTTTTTTTTTTGGTTTTTGGCCAGGGCTAGGTTTGAACCCGCCACCTCCGGCATATGGGACCGGTGCCCTACTCCTTAAGCCACAGGCGCCGCCCACACATTTTCATTGTTAATGAGTGTTATTGACAAAAGAATGAATGTAGTTCCTTCTCCACTAGGGCAAGGTTATCAGGTCCTTTACAGTCTTTGTGTCTGAGATGGGATTAGGGTGTGTGCTCCTACTCAAGGTGGAACCATCCAAAAAACCATCTCAAACTGTTTTGTTCATGATCTTATCATAGCCCAGAGGGTGTGTCCTGAAAAAGGCAGTCTGCTTGTGCCTAGAAATGGGGGTCTGACCTTTGAGCTCACCTGGGCCTAGAGAATGGGGTGGGGGGGCTCCCTGTCCAGCCCTGAGTGGTGGAATCCTATATCACTAAAATATGGTAGCTGAAAATTTGGAAGGAGGTTAATCCCCCAGTCCTGTGCTAAATTAAAAATTACAGACAAGACGCCATTCATGCTGATTACTTGTGATGAAAATGTATCTGACGAGTTCAATGTGTCACCGGCCTGTGAGTGGTATTTTTTCCAAGTTTGTGGTGTTCTTCATGGAAAAGAAGTTCAGGATGGGGTGGTGCCTGTGCTCAAGGAGTAGGGCATCGGCCCCATATACTAGAGGTGGTGGGTTCAATCCCAGCCATGGCCAAAAACTGCAAAAAAGAAAAAGAATTTCAGGATACACCATTTAAGCTAGTGGTTCTCAACCTTGCTAATGCTGCAGCCCTTTAATACAGTTCCTCATGTTGTGGTGACCCACAACCATAAAATTGGTTTTGTTGCTACTTCGTAACTGTAATTTTGCTACTGTTATGAATCGTAATATAAATATCTGATATTAGGCAACCCCTGTGAAAGGGTCGTTTGACCCCCAAAGGGGTTGCAACCCACAGGTTGAGAACCGCTGATTTAAACCAAGGAAGCAAGGGCTTTATTGAAAGTGAAAGTAGACCATCAGGGAAGCGAGCAGACAGGCTCCATAGACAACAGCTACACTGGGAGGAAGTGGTTTTAGATCTTTTGTAGACTAAATGTGGGGAGGGAGATTCAAGGCCAAAGGATTGAGAATTTGGGTACTAATTCTTAGACATGGATTCCCTCCCATGTTTATATGGTTGTCTCAGAAGTATCATGCTGATTTCAAGGATGAATAAATTTTAAAATCACAATGTAAATGATATTTTAATTAGCCAAAATTTATGTAAGGTGGGAGAGATAGGTGACAAGCTATCTGAAGCCGGTTCTTGTCTGTGGTTATCAGCCTCTCCAGTTAGCTTCTGCTTAAGAGTTGTTTATTTAACACTTGCACCTGATCTTCAAGCAGCTGCATCTAGTCTCGGCCCTGTCTCCTACTCTAACAAATGCACATATGCTTCTGAAAAGATAATGACCTCTGAACTATACTAGTCAGTGAAACCTGATCTAGGAACAAATTTGCAAATTAATTTACAAGAAGTACACGAGAGTTTAATTATCTAATAAATGTTATTCTAACAACAGAATGTTAGCATTCAAATTGATTTAATATATTTTGGGTTTATGTTTCTAATCTAGTAAGCAGGACAGGAAAACAGAAGTGAAATCTGCATTTTGAAATCACAGCAGTAAGACATGGCTTACTCAAAACTAAAACCTGTGTGACATGACTTTTATTATACTATTCATTAATTTTCCCAGCCCCATAATAAAAAAAAAAAAAATCATTAACAATGCCTGGTACACTTCCTGACACATAAGTGGTACTTAATAAATATTTGCGAAATGAATTTATAAATGACTGTATATTTATTACCTTTAATGAAAAAGCCAAGGTTGAGGTGGAGCAAGATGGCGGCCGAGTAACAGCTTCCCTGCAACTGGGCACAGTGAGCCTGGGGAGATAAGACTCTAGGCATCTCTGGCTGGTGAGATCTGCCTATAATCATCCCTTTGAGGATACAGGGAGTCAGCAAGGGACTTCTGGACCCCAAGAGGAGAACAAAAACAGTGGAAAACTGGCAAGTGGTTGCGTGTTTTCGATCAACCTAATCCCACCGGCAGCTGTTAAGTACAAGCAGCAGTGAGACTGCAAACTGGAAAGGCCTTACCTGTGAACTGTTTCAGTGTTTTTGGACTTGGCAATCAGTTGAAATGCTTGGGGAGAGCTTGAGCAGGAATTGCGGAGAACTTTGGGCATTGTCTCGGGCCCCAGACTGAGCCCCGGAGCCGGATGGAGCTAATAGTGTTCAGCTGTGAGCCACAGGGAGCCATTGTGAGAGAACTGCCCTGGCAAGCTCCACCCTCAGGGTCACAGAGCAAGGATCGGGCGGGAGCTAGTAACCTACCCTGTTTCCCCAAAAATAAGACAGTGTTTTATTTTAAGGTGTGCTCCCAAAGATGTGCTAGGTCTTATTTTCAGGGGACGTCTTATCTTTCCTGTAAGTAGGTCTTATTTTCGGGAAAACAGGGTAGTGACTGAGCAGCCTAAAGGCGGAGACTGAGCTGCCTTACAGCCTTAACCATTGGGGCAGAGCGAGACTGGTTTTGGCACACTGGAGCCTAAGATTGTTGCCCTGGGTAGAGTGCTGTGGCATCACAGCTCATAGCAACCTCAAACTCCTGGGCTTGGCGCTGCCCGGACCTCCATAAGAGGTGTGCCGTGACCCCCGACCAGCAACCCATGCCCACCGGGCCTCCGCATGCCCTGAACAGGAAGTGCGGGAACCACACAACCCTGCGTCCTCCCTCCTGTACCCTCCCTGCCTCCACACTGGCCTGCTCGTCTGGCCAGGGACTCTGGTAGCCATGTGCCCTCCAGAGCCCTCCCTGCCTCTGCACAGAGCCCTTTTCCTGGCCAGAGACTGCTGGAGCTTTGGGCTCTCTGTGCCAAAGTCACTGGGCACCAGGCACTCCCAGAACCATGTGCACCACCTCCCGTTCTGTTGCTGGATCCAGGTGTGTCACACTCCAGAGCTGCTTCCACAACCAGAACTCCCTGTCTGGGGCAGCCCCAGAGGAACTACACAGGTTCACTCCCTATAAAGATCCAGCAACAATAGAGTGATCCCACTGGGGTCTAATCTTGGAGAGACACCTCCCCAACTCTGAGGATGACCAGAGGCAACGGTGACAAACAACCATGAGGCGAAATCAACAGAAAATCTCTGGCAATATGAATAATAAGAGTAGATCAACTCCCCCAAGGATCAATGGGGCAGACACAGCACAAGATCCCATGCACAAACAAATAGCTGAGATGTCAGAAATTGAATTCAGAATCTGGATAGCAAATAAGATCGAATTAGAATTCCGAGCAGTAACCCAAAAGATGTCTCAAGAATTCAACAAATTCAAAGACCAAAAGACCAAAGATTTTGACACATTGAGACAAGAAGTTGCAGCCCTCAAAGATCTGAGAAACACAGTAGAATCCCTCAGTAACAGAATGGAGCAAGCAGAAGAAAGGATTTCTGACATTGAAGACAAAGCTTTCAAATGCTCCCAAACTCTCAAAGAGAAAGAGAAATGGAGGGCAAAAACAGATCACTCTCTCAGAGAGCTCTGGGATAATTCGAAGAAAACTAATATTCGTCTTATAGGGATCCCCGAAAGCGATGAAGTGACTTCACAAGGCACAGAGTCTCTTCTCCATGAGATTATGAAGGAGAAATTTCCAGACATGCCAAGAGATTCTGAAATTCAGATAGCAGTTTCAGAACTCCAGCATGACTCAACCCAAATAAGACATCCCCCAGATATGTTATAATCAATTTCACTAAAGTTAATATGAAGGAGAAAATTCTGAAAGCAGCCAGACGAAAGAAAACCATCACCTACAAGGGCAAGATTATTAGAATAACTGCAGATCTCTCTGCTGAAACCTTTCAAGCTAGAAGAGGATGGTCATTGACTTTTAATCTCCTAAAACAAAATAACTTTCAACCCAGGATCCTGTACCCAGCTAAACTGAGTTTCATTTATGACAGAGAAATTAAATACTTCAATGATATTCACATGTTGAAATTTGCCATAACTAAACCAGCTCTCCAGGATATTCTCAGACCTATTCTCCATAAAGACCAGCGTAATCCTCTACCACAAAGGTAAACCCACCCAGAAAATTTTGATCAAATTCCAACTTCCACAGTTGCAAAAGGATTAAAAATGACCACCAGACTCTCAAAAGGCTTATCAATATTCTCAATTAATGTGAATGGTTTAAATTGTCCTCTAAAGAGTCACAGGTTGGCTGACGGATATAAAAACTCAGGCCAGATATCTTCTGCATACAAGAATCGCATCTTACATTAAAAGACAAATATAGACTCAAGGTGAAGGGATGGTCATCTATATTCTAGGCAAATGGAAAGCCGAAAAAAGCAGGCGTTGCAATCCCATTCAGAGATGCAATAGACTTTAAACCAACTGAAATAAGGAAGGATAAGGATGGACACTTCATACTTGTTAAAGGTAATACTCAATATGATGAGATTTTAATTATTAATATTTATGCACCCAACAAGAACATACCTCAATTTATTTATTATTTTTTTAAGAAGAAGAAATGAAATATTTTTATTTATTCTTTTTTTCTTTTCTTTTCTTTATTTATTTTTTTATTAAATCATAGCTGTGTACATTGATATATTCATGGGGCATCATTCACTAGCTTCACAGCCTGTTTACCAAGTTTCACATATACCCTTGTAAGATGAAGAACACACCTCAATTTATAAGAGAAACTAACAGACATGAGCAACTTGATTTCCTCCAGTTCCATAGTAGTTGGAGATTTTAATACCCCTTTAGCAGTGCTGGATAGATCCTCCAAAAAGAAGCTAAGCAAAGAAATTTTAGATTTAAACTTAACGATTCAACATCTGGTCTTAACAGACATCTACAGAACATTTCATCCCAACAAAACTGAAACACACTCTTCTCATCAGCCCATGGAACATTCTCCAAAATCGACCACATCCTAGGCCACAAGTCTAACCTCAGCAAATTTAAAAAAATAGAAATTATTCCTTGCATTTTCTCAGACCATCATGGAATAGAAGTTGAACTCAATAACAATAGGAACCTGTATAGCCATACAAAAACATGGAAGCTAAATAACCTTATGCTGAAGGATAGATGGGTTATAGACAAGAGTAAGAAGGAAATCACCAAATTTTTGGAACAAAACAACAAAGAAGACATGAATTACCAGAACCTTTGGGATACTGCAAAGGCGGTCCTAAGAGGGAAATGTATAGCATTGCAAGCCTTCCTCAAGAAAACGGAAAGAGAGGAAGTTGACAACTTAATGGGACATCTCAACCAACTGGAGAAGGAAGAACACTCCAACCCCAAACCCAGCAGAAGAAAAGAAATAACCAAAATCAGAGCAGAACTAAATGAAATTGAAAACAAAAGAATTATACAACAGATCAATAAACCCAAAAGTTGGTTTTTTGAAAAGATCAATAAAATAGATAAAGCTTTGTCCAACCTAACCTGGAAAAAAAAGAGTAAAATCTCTAATTTCATCAATCAGAAATGGTAATGACGAAATAACAACAGACCCCCTCAGAAATTCCAAAAATCCTTAATGAATACTAGAAGAGACTCTACTCTCAGAAATACGAAAATCCAAAAGAAATCAACAATACCTGGAAGTACACCACCTACCAAGACTTATCCAGAATGAAGTAGAAATATTGAACAGGCCTATATCAAATTCTGAAATAGCATCGACTATACAAAATGTTTCTAAAAAGAAAAGCCCAGGACCAGATGGCTTTATGTCAGAATTCTACCAAACCTTTAAAGAAGAACTAGTACCTATATTACTAAACCTTTCCAAAATGTAGAAAAAGAAGGAATATTACCCAACACATTCTACAAAGCAAACATCACCTTGATCCTCAAACCAGGGAAAGACCCAACAAGAAAAGAAAATTATAGACCAATATCAATAATTAATATTGATGCTAAAATACTCAATAAGATCCTAACAAACAGAAACCAACAACACATCAAAAAAATTATACATTACAACCAAGTGGGATTTATCCCAGAGACTCAAGGCTGGCTCAATATACGTAAATTGATAAATGTAATTCAACACATAAACAAACTAAAAAATAAGGACCATATGATTCTTTCAATTGATGCAGAAAAAGCTTTTGATAATATCCAGCACCGCTTCATGATCAGAACACTTAAGAAAATTTTTATAGAAGAGACATTTCTTAAACTAATAGAGGCCATCTACGGCAAACCCACAGCTAATATCGTATTGAATGGAGTTAAATTGAAATCATTTCCACTTAGGTCAGGAACCAAGCAAGGTTGCCCATTGTCTCCATTGCTCTTTAACATTGTAATGGAAGTTTTAGCCATTGCAATTAGGGAAGAAAAGGTGATCAAGGGTATCCACATAGGGTCAGATGAGATCCAACTTTCACTCTTCGCAGATGATATGATTGTATATCTGGAAAACACTAAGGATTCTACTACAAAACTTTTAGAAGTGATCAAGGAATACAGCAATGTCTCAGGCTACAAAATCAACACCCATAAATCTGTAGCATTTGTATATACCAACAATAACCAAGCTGAAAAAACAGGGTTTCTAGAGTCATGAATGGTAATGCAGAGGTCTCTTCTTCAAAGTGAATAAGCCTTTGAATGTAATAGCCAAGAGAAAAGAGAATGGGGTTGAAGGATGGGAAGTGAGTTGTGCCTCTGCAACCAAGTGAAACTGAGAAACATAGTGAAAAGGAAACAACCAAATGTCCTCCTTCCCTCCTTCAATTCATTGATAAAGATTGTCTCAAATAGTAGCAAAACTCCTATTCATTTATGGGTGGAATTTCTTTTAATCTTTACTTATCGTTAAGGAAAAGTAAGAGGAAGTTTAAAGTTATTTAATCTGTGATAAAGGTGGAACCCAGGAAATATTGCTGATCAGAGACATTAAAGGATAAATTAATAAACACATGAGTGATTAAGCAAGTGATGTCAACACATTTCATAATTACATTTTCAAATCATTCCTCCTCTTTCTCTCTATGTATGTTTATATACAGAAACATACATATATACCTATACATGCACACATATATGTACATGTGTATATGTATTATGCCACACATTACACATTGTTTTCTTGACATAAAATAATATAAATATAATTTTAAAATAACATGGTAAAAATCACTGGTTTGTGATAGTGTGAATTCAAACATGTAATAGATTTGCACCACCATCCCCACAAACAGGATATGGAACAATTCCAAAACCCCCAACATTTCTCTTGTGTTTGTCCTCAACTATTGAATACACACGGGACATCTGATCTAGGCAACCGGTAATCTATTCTCCATTAGTGTAATTTTATCCTTTCTGGAATGTAACATAATTGGAATCACATAATATGTAACTTTTTTTTTTTTTTTTTTTGAGATAGTCTCACTTTCTCACCTCCAGTAGAGTGTAGTGGTGTCACAGCTCCCAGCAATCTCAGATTCCTGGTCTTAACCAATTCTCTTGCCTCAGCTGGGACTACAGGTGTCTGCCACAACACCTGCCCTTTTCAGAGATGGGACTCTCATTCTAGCTCAGGCTGGTCTCAAACTGGTGAGCTCAGGTGATCTGCACACCTTGATATGTAATGTTTTGAAACTGGCTTCTTTCATTGGCATAATACATTTGAAATTCATTTGTGTTTTGTGTTTATCAATAAGTTTTTTTCCTTTTGCTGCTGTATAGTATTTAAGTATACCACAATTTGCTTACTTATCAAATACCGAAGAACATTTTTTTTTTCATATTTTGGTGAAAGGAATAGTGTTGCTGCAAATATTCATGTCCAAGTTTTTGTTTGAATACAAGTGGTCATTTATCTGGGGGTAAAAGCTTAGATATGGGCTTGCTGGATTCTATGGTATTTGGATACCTACTTTAGTAGAAAACACCACACTATTTTCCAGCTTGACTAACATTTTACATTATTACTATTAATAGATGAAAGTTGTATTATTCCAATCCTTAGCACTGTCATATTATTATCTTTTAAATTTCATTTAAGCTATTCAAATAGGTTATTTTTCTTTTTCTTTTTTCTTTTTTTTTTTTTTGTAGAGACAGAGTCTCACTTTACCACCCTCAGTAGAGTGCATCACACTGCTCACAGCAACCTCCAGCTCTTGGGCTTACGCGATTCTCTTGCCTCAGCCTCCCAAGCAGCTGGGACTACAGGTAGGTTATTTTTCTATATCATTCTGGTTTTAATTTGCATTTACTTATTGACTAATTGATATTGAGAATCTTTTCATGTGTGTGTAAATTATATATTATGTATTACTACCAAATATCTTCTTTAGTGATGTACGTATTTATATAGATTGCCTGACTTGAGTTGGGGTTATCTCTTCATATAACCTAGATACAAGTTTTTGTTAGGTATATGATTTAAAACATTTTTTGTAAAGTCTGTGGCTTATATTTACATGTTCTTAACAGTGTTTTTCACTGAGCATACAGTTTTTACTTTTATGAATTTCAATTTATCATTATTTTTCTTTCATTAATCATTACCAATTTCATAAACAAGAACATTTTGCCTAACTCAAGATCACAGAGACATTTTTCTGTTTTCTTCTCAAAGTTGCTTGTTTTTTGAATAGTGTTCTGCTTTACATTTAAGTCTATAATCCATGTGCATATACAATGTGGAATTTTGGTCAAAGGTCTTCTTTTGGCAGATGCATATCCAATTCTTCCAGAATTTTTTTTATTGAAAAAAAAATTCTTTCTCCATTGAATTGTTTGTACAACTTTGTGAAAAATCAATTAACCATTTTTATTTCCATTTCTGCACTATTGTTCTGTTCCATTCTTCTGTTCCACAACTTTCAAAAAATTATTTAACCATTTTTATTTCCATTTCTGCACTGTTGATTCTGTTCCGTTGTTCTATGTGTCTGTCCGTTCACAGCCTTGATTTGTGAAGCTTTTTATAAGTCTCAAAATCAAGAAGTATATTTTAACTTTGGTGTTCTTACTCAAGATCATTTTGGCCCTTCTGGTGTAAACCTTTTTCCACTTAAATTTTAGAATCAGTTTCTTTATGTTTACGAAAGTACCTTCAGAGATTTTGATGGAGATTTTGTTAAATCTATAGATCAGTTTGAGAAGAACTGGCTTCTAAGACAGGAAATAGCATTTTAGAATTTGTGTCCAAATGCCTATATGTGCTGAGTGATTACTTTATGGACATATTATCATCATTTTAGAAATCATATGCACCATATATATTATTTAGTATATTATATGACATGTGGGTCATTATGAAAGTTTTAAGATAACATAAAAATCAAGAAACACAAAATGTACATGGATGGAAACAAATGAAGGCTTCCCAGCAACACCAGTAAGCCAGTAAGGTGAAACTAACACCAGTGAATCAGAAAAGATGCCTGTTGCCTGTAGCCTGTGTTCCCTTGAAGTGAAATAATAGACCATAACACGGTCTGTTTCAAAACTTTTGTAGTGGCTGTTGATGGGAAAGAAGCTGTACACTGTAAAATAATTTAAGGAGGTTTATTCTGAGCCAAATTTGAAAACCATGACCTAGAGCCACACCCAATAATCCTTGAGCACGTGGACTCCAGGTGGGGGGGTTACAGTTTGGTTTTATACATTTTAGGGAGACAGGAATTACAGGTGAGGTCATGAGTCAATACATGGAAAACATACAAAGGATGTATATCCCCCCAAAATGGGACGTTTGGAAAGTCAGGCTTACAGGTTATAGTTGGGTTTAAAGATTTTTTTATCTGACAATTGGCTGAAAGAGTTAGTCTAAAAGACCAACAGCCAGTGAAAATGGATGCTTAAGATGAAGGGTATGTTAATTAGAGACAAAGTACTGAAGCAACTCCAGTGATTTGTTATGAATATTGAGACCTGCAGGGAGGTCTTACAGCCTTACGCTTGTTAGTGTATCACAAAGGACTTCTCCAAGAAGGCTGGGTGGTGATGAGGCAGGTCTGATCTCCTTTCTCTTGGCTAGCAACTGAGTTTTAAGGATCCTATTGGCTAAGAGGGTTCAGTCAGTCCTTAAATCATAAAGACTCAGGCAGTGAGCCTTAAAGATTTTGTTCTAGTTCTCATGATCCATGAATACTAAAATTTAAAGAAGCATATACATATGGAATTTAGATCATGGTTCATTTGCATGATAAATATTCTGCAACCAATAAAATTATTACAGATTAAAGTACATTTCATATCAGAGGAAAATAACATGAAAATATTGAAACTAGGATATACATGTGTATAGATGTAGTATTGAGATAGGAAATCCACATGTACTGCTTAATACAGAGTTGAAAAGCCCCTAACCACTCTGGTCCAAAGTAGGATGTGGTGACAGATGAATTAAGACAGGTTGGAACCAAGATGGCAAAGAAACAGGTCATTTCTTGACCTTGCAACTCATTATGCTTTAATTATAATACATTAGCATGCTAAAAGAAACTCCCATTGACACTACCATAGTTCCAGGAGGGACCTTAAAAAGTAAAGGGGGGGGTCCCAGTTCTAGGAATTCACAGCCCCTTTCTTAGAAAGAATATGAATATTCCTCCCAAGCTTAGTTTATAATTAATCCATTATTTAAATAAAGAAATAAAAAAAATCACACAGGCTGTTCTCATCAACAGAAAGAACTGTACATGGTTCTGTCTGGGGGGTAGAACTTCTGTATTTCCTCAATACAACTAGTTTTCACATTATACTGTCAGCTCCTTCCTGAATTGTTTCTTCCGGAAAGCCAAGGACCCATTTGGACTTCCGATGATTCCTAACATTGGAAATTACTTTTCTTTGTCACTATGACCAACCATAATGTGTTAATATACTAACTCACTTTTAGGCCAACACAAACATTAACCATACATGCATATTATACCTGCATATTATACCTGCAGGGTCCTCTGCATGGTGACTCAGCTCTTGGGAATTTGTAAACTTAACTTCCTGAAATATGTAAATTTCCAAGTTCTGTGAAATCCTGTAGTTCTGTAGGGGCTGGAATAGCGTCTCCCGCTTGATTCAAACTGGCCAATGAAAAGGGTACCTGTGGGGTGGAACTTTTTGACTGTCAATAAAAGGGAAAGAACAAGGCAGTTGGAGAGCGCAGCCATTTGGAATTCATGTATGCCGTAAGCTCCCGGCTGGTGAATAAAACCCTTCCTCTTATAAATATGGTGTTTGGGTGCTCTTTCTCTCCACTGGGCCTTGTTTTCCTGCAACACATATATGTAGTCAAATAGTAGTATGGAATTTCCAAAATTTAATAGGTCATTTTTTTCTGAATAGTAAGATCATGGATAGCATTATTTTCTTTTTCATATCTTTTTGCATTTGCCTAATTTCTTTCAATCAACATGTTATGTTTTAATTAGATAAAACACATACATTTAAGGATTATAGGCAGCATCATGAGAGATAACAGCAATATGAATCCTTTCAAATATGTGAAACACTTTGACATAGAACATAATACTGAAGAAAAAAGTGTCTATTTCTAGACTTACATTCCCAATGTAAGCTTCTTCAGGATAAAGTGGATCTCACTGTTCTTTTCTGGCCCACCAAAGAAGCTTGATAAATACATAGTGACTAAACAAGAAAAATTCACATTTCAGCATTTTTGTTCTATTGGACAGTGGACCTTATTACACATTTCATCAAAATTTAAATAGAAATACTTTCATTTACAGAGAAGAAAATTTAAGTCTAGACATATTTTGTTGAGTCTTAGTGGGAAAGATGAAATTATTCCAACCTGAAATCTAATTGTTTCCCCATTCCCCTAACAGGGGTCCTCAAACTATGGCCTGTGGGGCACATGAGGTGGTGTGATTGTATTTGTTCCTGTTTTATTTTTTTTACTTAAAAATAAGATATGTGCAGTGTGCATAGGAATTTGTTCATAGTTTTTTTTTTTTTAAACTATAGTCCAGCCCTCCAATGGTCTGAGGGACAGTGAACTTGTCACCTGTTTAAAAAGTTTGAGGACCCCTGCATTTTAATTAATAAGCATTTGCTTAGAATCTGTTCTATCCCTAGTTTTGTAGGGATCTCTGAAAAGCAAAAAACAGCCTCTATGATTCAGAGGAAACTTCACAAAAGCAGAGAGCAACCCTGAGGGAAGTAGTTAAAATAGACAAAAGAAAGCATAGGGCCAGAGAAGATTAATTTAGGAATGAATTTATTCAAAGACAGAGGGAACAACAGGGCAGAGGGCGGCTGTGACAGCACATGTAGTGAGAGGAAGATGGAGTCGGGCAGACTAAGGCGGACAGGACACAGCTGTTCTGGTCAGTTTAGGTTCTGACCTTCACCCCCCTCTCCCATTTAACACAGCTGGTCTGGTTGGTTTAATTTCTGCCTGTACTTCTCTATCTCCCATTCTTATTGTTTTGAAAATTTAGCTCCCACCCTAAAGGCAGGCATCCTCAAACTGTGGCCTGCGGGCCATATGAAGCGGTGTGAATTCCCGTTTTGTTTTTTACTTCAAAATAAGATATGTGCAATGTGCATAGGAATTTGTTCTTTTTTTTTTTTTTTTTTTTTAACTATAGTCCGGCCCTCTAACAGTCTGAGGGACAGTGAATTGGCCCCCTGTTTAAAAAGTTTGAGGACGTCTGATAAAGGTATCTACGTTGAGTAGTTTAGGTAGAATGATTTTAGGATATTAACTTTTGAAGTGGAATGTTGTAATAGATCATTGAGTTATGCTAAGGGTTAATGTGATCTTTGCTTTAAACTGTGCAAATTAAGAAAGAATGCCACATTGATAAAAGGTAGCTTGGGTGTCTATAAGAAATAAAATTTGAGTAAGGGTTGGTGAGCCGTTTCCACCACCTCTCTACTATGAAGCCTTGTCTTAACTTTTGTGGAGGTTTTTTTTTTTTTTTTTTTTTTTTGTCTTTCAATAAACCCTGAACACTCTAAAGTGGTGTGTCGTCTTTTATTTCATCCTGGTTATCCTGTCTGCTCAAAAGGGGTATGTCATCTGAAAGCCTGGTACACCCTGGTGTGGCTTGAAGTGCATTCCTGGCAGGAACATCAACAGATTGCCCGTGGAGGTGGCAAGCAGATTTCCTTTTTTTGTGGCTCTCTCTTCACAAGGGACAGTCACCTGTCCTAGACCATTTGGTGGGTCTTTTTAGTTTTTGTTAGTAGTGTGTCTTTCAATTCTTCGTCTGACTGCCCCAAAAACTGTTGTTTAAAACTCCAATACATTTTCAGTTTCATATGAGCTGTGGTGACAGGCCACAAAAGTGACCTACACTTTAGAACTTCCCATTCCAAGAATTCACATGTTGGGATTGACCAAAGAATGGGTGCTTTTGGAAGGGATAATAAAGATACCAGCGAAGGAGGTTGGGAAGAGTCAACTTACATATATCCCAAGCCATTTTGAAGTTTTTTGGGTACATGAAAATGCTGAAGCATATGGATAAGAATAACCAACGTCATACATATGCTTCTTATAAACATAAAGAGTATCTGCTGAAGTTTGAAGAAAGGATTTGTTCTTGAGTCATTCTTGAAGATAGCAAAATAAGCTATGCACATTCACTTATATAGTTCCATAGATGAAACTGGGAGACAGTGGAATTGAATTCTCAATCCAAGAAGTTCCTAATATGAGCAGAAAAGCAAATGACTGAGTGTTCTTAGTTTATCTGAACCCAGACATTATGGTGGCAGATGTTAATTCATTTCTGTTGAAGAGAAACCTCTAACAAAAACAGAAAGGGTTTCAATTGCAAAATGCTTTTCTCAAAGGTCAGGAGAGAGTCCAACCAGAAAGCTCTCAAAAGTGTTTTAAAGTACTCTTTGAAAGAGAGAGAGTTGATTTAATCACCTGTAACCTGTCCTCTGGGGATAATTAAAATTTGATGGCATTCTGCAAAGACATGTTTGCAGAAAAGGAAATTGTAAAGATATTTTCTATAAAAAGTCTAACACAAACAATGCAAACTTTTATAGCCCCTCGATTTATTTGCAGAAGTATAAAAGAACTAGATTTATTACTTTGTTCTTGTTTGTTTATTTAATAGATATCTCTCTCCACCATCCCGGCAATGCTACCAGGAGCTCAAATGACTCAACTGAAAGAAATATTTCAAAGCTAAGATTAAGAAGAAGCCATAAAGAATTGAGCTTAATTGTCTTCACAAATCTAATCTGACTGTTCTCATAATACTTTCTTCCCTGGGTGCCTTTCATTTAGAAATTTTGTGTCAAGCAAGGAACAATTAACACAGACTTAAGAGTGCAGGTTATAGATTGGAAATGAGATTTTCAAATTCTTGCAAGGGTTCAGAAAAAAAACAAAATTGTATGTTGATGTTGTGATTTTCAGTAATAACCAGGTATCATCACCTGTGATGAGCCAATTTGAAGGCTGATGTTTTTCTCTTGGGTTTTTATCACTAGAAATTGATCCAAGATCATGACACTGTAGGGAAAGAGAAGGAAATGATTTTTTTATTATTTGACTCTCAAGAATGGTTCAAATGACTATTTTAATTAGCTTTTAAAGAAGGGCCTTAAACTAGCTGGAGGAATGTAGATTGGGTAAGTTTTCCCCCAAGGAACTTAGTAAGTAGTATTTAGTATTTAGTAAATCCTTGAAATGTTATTAAATTGAAAACAGATTCCATGATCAACACTATTTAGGAAAATGTGCATTTAAATATAATAAAATGTTATCTTACTTTATATTTCACATAACTTACTTTCTATCTAAATAGAGTTTACCAATTTCTAAGAAAGGGGTAAAATGAATAATTCCTCAAATTTAATTGATTCTACCATTTTATGTTTTGATAAACATTTACTGGGGAAGAGTTCTTCAGTGTCAGGCCTAGACAAGGACATGATTCTATTCCAAGCAGTTTCAGTACCGCGTGATTGATTCCTGACTAATGCAGATTTTTTTTCTTGGAGAGGGAAGTGAGTGAGTAAGCCAAGTTATTTAGAATATATAATTGTTAGGATTTTGGCATAGTATTAATGCTTCTGTAGGATGAAATAAAGTACTTTTTTTGGTGTTTCTCTAAGGAGTCAGACCTTGTGGTAAATATTCTCCAGAATATGAGAGAAATTCAGTATATCCACACAGCTAAAGAAAATAAAACTTGGAGAGTTTAAGTAATTTACATAGTTAATTGTGACTCATCTGGGAAGTGAACTTAGTTCTGATGTGTCCACCCTTCCCAGCGGCCATCACTGACAATGAATATTGCTTTAGTACCTATTTTCATGGTATTTAGACTACTTCTCAGACCAGAAACCAAAATTAATTCCTACAGAACAAACTAGAACAGTCAGATCATCATCACTTTGCTATCGACAGTAATGACTCATCTACAGACTTGAGAAGACAGTTAAAGTATCTGTTTCAGCCCATTGCTTTCCCTACATGATATGTGATAAGATAAAACGCAGCTAGAAGATAGAGCAAAGCTTCTCATGCTTGTATATAAGAATCAGACACATCCTTCTCAAGATTTTTATTCAGAGTCTAGCCATTTGTATCTTTAATTAACCTCCCAAGTAGCACTCTTTCCAGTGATTCTCAGACCATGTTTTAGGGAACTGTGATGTGAAGAATGTAAAGACTGCCAGTTATTATTAATCTACAAAACAAAGTATTTAGCCAAGATAAGTGTTTTAGTTATTCCACAAAGCAAAAAATTTGTTATACACCCAAGGAAAAGAGATGGAAGTCAGCAATTATAAAATCTACCTACTGTTTTAGAAAGGATCTATATCAAATTCTTTCTGTTTTAAAGTTACCTTGGATTAGGGGAGAAATAATTGCTACCCCTTGTTTCTAATTTAATAATTCATCCATTGAGGGCCTTTCCCTTCTGCTTATTTTCATATCTATATTCAATTCATATTTACAAATTATATGTAAGTAGAAAGAGATGGGTTTAACGAGGAGGACAGAAGAAAGTCATAGACCCATCCTGCATTCCAACATTATTCCATGTGAGAGGGTAAATCATGTAAGAAAACAAAAAAGGGCAATCTTGTTTTCTGAAAAAAAAAAATTCCAGTTGCAGTTTTTTGTTTTGTTTTGTTTTTTTCTTTTCTTTTCTTTTTTTTTTTTTTTTGTAGAGACAGAGTCTCACTGTACCACCCTCGGGTAGAGTGCCGTGGCATCACATGGCTCACACCAACCTCTAACTCTTGGGCTTACGCGATTCTCTTGCCTCAGCCTCCCGAGCAGCTGGGACTACAGGCGCCTGCCACAACGCCCGGCTATTTTTTTGTTGCAGTTTGGCCGGGGCTGGGTTTGAACCCACCACCCTCGGCATAAGGGGCCGGAGCCCTACTCACTGAGCCACAGGCGCCGCCCATTGTTTTTTCTTTTTAATCACTCTACTTCATGGTTAAAGAAGCAGAAGGGGGTGGGGGCTGCACTATGGACAGGAAATGGAGTTTTGCACATGTGAGTATCCGGGAATATTCTAAATTATCACTCTGCTACACAGTCCAGACACATTTGTATATTATAACTACTCTATAAAGCAGAACCCAAAGTAAGAAAATTTTAGAAATAATCATAAGAAGAATGTGCCAGAGAAATGAGGTGTGGCAGAGCGTGCAAAGAATAGAGAAGGAAGATGAAAGGAGGGGTTCAGGAGAGGGAATCGGAAAGGAGAGAGATGAAAGAAAAGAAGCATGAGAGTGAAAGACGAGAAATGGGTATGGGAGGAACAGAAGAAGGATATGCACACCTCCTATGCCTCTAGGTTTCCTGATAAAAGGATTATCCTGAGAGCCAGAAACACCAGCATGGTGTTTTTCTCATCTACTGTCCCAAGATTAAAACATAGAAAAGAAGATACAAATACAGCATTAAGAGAACATTAGAGCAAACTTTACAGCACTGACATTGCTTTTCTCTAAATCTCTGTTTGTGTATTTTGTATTTGTTTCGTAGTATAGGTAACATGAGATACTGTGCTTCCCACTGCCCCTTATATTCATAGTGAAAATTGGCCTAGAATCTGGCACTTTATTTCACTTAATGAACTGAAAATTTTACTATGCAGAGCAGTCAAGAACCTTAAATTAACTATAGAAGACAATAAATGTCTAGGTTTGCTGCCTCATCCTTCAGACAAAGTTTTATTATTCCTATGTAGAGTGTCTAGCACTTACATTGGGTATAGGAGGTTGGGCTTTTATGCTTGCACACCTGTGTGTGAACAAAGGAAAAAAATTTTAGCATCAGTATGTCCCATTGGGAGCAGTTCAGGGGCAGCTAGCTGCTAGAGCCCCAGGGGAAAATGCCCTCCTAACGTGATGACTGCAAGGCCCAGAGTGGCCTGGCTTTCACAGCATAGTATGGTAAGGTAATAGTTGGTCACTAGCTGTCATCTTTGGCTTCACTTACTGTATCTTTGTTACAAGGTCTCAGCAATCTACAAAACTTTAAAACCTTTCCTTCCTTCTCCCTGTCAGCTTCTCTGCTTCTGAGATAAGAACTATTTGTGTAACTCCAATATTTAACTTAAGAAAGACATGCATTAAGTAGTTGTAATCAAATCTGATGCTTTCAGATGACCTACTCACATCTTCAATGTGGAAAAGATAAAGAACAAAACAAATTCATCTAAACTTCTGGGCAATTCAGTTGACTTTTAAACGTAAGAATGGAATTCCAAACACTTAACACATTCAGCTATATGACAGAAAGTAAATCTATGGATATGTATTTTGTGAATGATCTTTTAAATAAAAGAAAACCTTATGTAATAAAAAAAAAGAGAGAGAGGGCAGCACCTGTGGCTCAAAGGAGTAGGGCGCCAGCCCCATATGCTGGCGGTGGTGGGTTCAAACTCAGCCCCAGCCAGAAACTGCAAAACAAAAGCAAACAAACAAAAAAAAAAACAGAGAACAGTAGATATTCAGATAAACCAATTAAAAAGAAGAATATATTGCAGTCGGAAGAAAGAAGAAAGTGAAGTGAAAGGGGTAGCCAAGTTAGGACCTCCATATCAAGAAGCAGAAGCCTCCCTAAGAGGCTGGAAGTCGATTCATGCTACAAGAAGGCCAGAGGAACTTCAGTTGAGGATGAGCAGAAGTCCAGCAAAGACGGCCCCTGCACTTGAAGAGCAGTGTACTAACACTGCAGCACAGCTGGACAGGCAAACATCACAGTGTGGTCCTCGTGAGACCAGGGCACATCAGACATCTACTCTCCAAAATTTACCTTTTATTAGCCAAATGTTTGTAGCTAATATTCATATTTGCATTTGTTCATTGTTTAATAAACATTTGCCTACCTGCCATGGAACTATTGTCCATTTTTAAAAATCTATGGGGCAGAAGAAAAAAGAAAACTAACTTGTGAATCCCAAAGATCCAGGTCTAAGTACAAGTACTAAAACTTAACAAATGTAGACTCTCCAATTGTGAGAATATCAGTTTCTTATTTATCCAGTGAACTTATACCAATGTTTTGATTGTTGGCTCTTTCCACTGCCCCTCTTCTCTCCCAGCTCTTTTCTATTTATCTGAACAAACAGAGAATAATAGCATGAAGTCACTGGGGGAAAGTAAAACATTTTTTGAATAGACCAAAGAGGAGCCCTGGTTCAGGAATAAACTAGTCCTTTTCAGTACATGTCATACTGACAGCTCTCTTATTTGGTGTCTTGCAGAGAGGCAGATAATATCACAGCAAGCCACGGAGACAAAGAACTGAAGGGCCAAAACAGAGGCCTCAGAAAGGAGTTTAGTGTTTTTTTTTTTTTTTTCCCTTGTTCCTTAAATCTTACTTCTCTGAAAATGGAGAAGTTGAGTTTCTAAGCAGAAAAATCGCTTTAGCTTTATGTCTTCTTGATTTCTAAGTTCTAGAAATGAACTAGGGAAAATGATAAATATTTCAAAGAAAATCTGTGCAACCTGTGCAAAAAAAAAATTGATGAAACCTAGTAGTAGCCAAGAGACTAGAGCATACTTTTCCGGACTCAAGTCTGATTTTTTTTTTTTATGTTTTTAAGAAGACTTAAATTAGGGGTCAATAACTTGTGGGTCAAATAATTTCTATGGGCAGAATACTTATTCTTCTCCTGTCACAAATATCCATGGGGTTGTCTCTAAGACTAAGGTGAAATGGAACAGTACTTGACAAGGTATTAGAAGAGGAAGCAGGAAGCAGAAGGGAAGGATTTGTGAAACTAGAACATCATTCTTCTCTGACAACCGGAACGGAAGAAGTAACTACATCTATTTTAATAGGACCTGCTCCAGCTCACGTGAAAGGATTGGGCTGGGACCCTTGATTACTCTGAGATGTTCTTCCTGTCTCCAAGTGGACTCAAAATGAACATTTGTAATTAAAATAGAGGCTATTTTGTATACTCCATCAGTCAGTATCTGAAGACAAGCTGGGCACTGTATGTTTTTGTTTATGTGTATATAAAGTGGCTAGTCTCACCAAGTAAATGGTATGAATAGCTGGAAAAATTATGTCATTTCTTAAGTTATTTATCTAGAGATAGATAATCATGACCATGAACAATTCTCCTGTATTTCCTCTAGCATTTATGTTTGATTTATTAAATATGCATTATTATTCCTTGTATACATGTACAAGTATATGCATAAATACATACCACAGACATATAGATAGATGTATAGATAGATAGATAGATACATAGGTAGGTAGCTAGATAGATAGGTAGAAATTTAAAAAGTGCTGGCATGGATGGGAGAGAAGGGAACTCTTTTACGCTGCTGGTGGGACTGCAAACTAATACAACCTTTTTGGAAGATAGTATGGAGAACCCTCAAAGAAGTCAAGCTAGACCTCATTCGATCCTGCAATCCCATTGCTGGGCATTTACCCAGGAGAAAAAAATCCTTTTACCACAGGTACACTTGCACTAGATTATTTATTGCAGCTCAATTTATAATCGCCAAAATGTGGAAACAGCTTAAATGTCCACCAACCCAGGAATGGATTAACAACCTGTGGTATATGTATACCATGGAATACTTATTCAGCCACTAAAAAAGATGGAGACTTTGCATCCTTGGTATTAACCTGAATGGAGGTGGAATACATTATTCTTAGTAAAGCATCATAAGAATGGAGAAATAAGAATCCTATGTACTCAATTCTGATATGAGGACAATTAAGGTCCTAGTACGTAGTGAGAGGTGAGGGCTGGGGAGAGCTGAGAAAGGGAAGGAGGAAGAGGGTGGAGGAATAAGGGGTGTGGTACATCTTTGGGGAGTAGGACACAATTATAAGATAAATCTTGTATCCCTTGTAATTGCAGAAGTCAAATGCAACTTGAGTATTACAATTGTAATACCATTTTTCTTTTGCAATTTTTTTTTTGGATGGGGCCAAGTTTGAACCCACCACCTCCAGTATATGGGACCGGCACCCTACTCCTTTGAGCCACAGGTACCACCCTGTAATATCGTTTTTTACCTTTCTTACAATATGTATACTTTTTGTGGCATTCTTCGTGTGCATGTGTGTTTGTGTGTATACACATACAGTAGAACTTCCACAGTTGACTACCTGGTTCTTCTCTACATTGACCACCCCCTCAAGATGACCTAATTTTAATAGACCAGATATATACCATATGTACATGTCAGTACAGTAGGCCTAGTTCCTTATGTTGACCACCTCTATATGTTGACCAGTTTGTTCAGTCCCATGGGTGGTCAACTTACAGAGGTTCTACTGTATATATTTTTAAATGAGAAACATGGAAGTACATCCTGATAAATTACCAAATATCTCTGCCATCTTTGCACCTACGATATCTTATGAGGTCTGATAATTAAGTTCATGAATGCATCCTAGAAAATGTGATACACACCTCATTGCTAACTGTGGTCACTTTAAAGGTATTCCCCTTGGGAAGCTATGCACCAGCATAGTGCCTGGTCTACCCTTCAAAGCAGTTTTGGAACTCTTTTTCTGCCATGGCCTTCAGAGCTGTCATCCTATGGTCCTTAATATCCTGAATGCCATCAAAATGTCTTCCTTTTAGTACTTGCTTTATTTATGGGGGCAAGACATGATTGCAAGAGGGACTTTATCTAACAATTGCAATCAGTGTAACCTGGCTTATTGTACCCTCAATGAATCCCCAACAATAAAAAAAAAAAAAAGTTTGCTATCTTGACTTTGAATGATACTTTATACCCTTTTAATTAAAAAAGATACATTTCTTAAAAAAAGAAGAAAGTCATTGAGTGTTAGATCAGGTGAGTAGGGATACATTTATTTATTCACTGGCTAAAATTCCCTCACAGACAGTGTCCTATGAGCTGGTGCACTGTCTTAATGCAAGAGCCATGAGTTGTTGGCCAAGATCTTCAGCTAAGATTTTCCTATTTCTCTATTGATGTTTACTTGGCCTACTATGCTTCTTACAGACAGCTAATGATTTTGACACACAATTTGATGACTTTTTGCAATATTTTCATTAGTCTGCTCATTACTGCCCGCACTGACCCTTCTTCATTGGTGACACTTTCTCTCACTTCAGAAAAATGTTTAATACATTTATGTACTGCCGTTCATGACATTATCTCCATAAATTGGAACTACCATGTCCCTGACTTTACTTCTACTCCTGCTAAGTTGAAAAAGAAAATTATAAAAGTTTGTTCATTGCTCTAATTCAAGCTTAGATGTTCTCACAATGACACTCAAAAGCACACAATAACAATAATGATGACTACTCAGCAAGACAATGTCACATGTTGACACAAACTGAACTGTAAGACACTGATATACCAAGATCATGAAACCTTACCAGGTTGTTTGTACAGTACTGCCAACATGAGCATTTGGTAGCAAGTTCATGAACTTCATTGTCAGTCCTTGTATATGAATTTCTTTATTCATGATGATAGAGCCATGGAGAGAGGAATATTTATTTTTTTTATACATATTACTATGCATAAAGTTACTGTCTAAAAATCCATTCTAATATGCAGACAGTAATAGAAAAAATGATAAAATCCTATATATGAGTTTATAATTTATTTGGGGGAATTAGTCTCAATAATGTTCCTGTGGACATATTCATATCCTAATACCTGAATTTATTAATATATTACTTTACATGGAAAAAATAGCTTTATAGGTATGATTAAATTATGGATCTTAAAATGAGATAATTACCCTGGATTATGCAAATAGACCCCGTATCCTTAAAACAACAAGAGTCCTTGTAAAAAAGAAACAAGATAGAAAGTAAGTTAGAAAGTGAAGTGGAAAAATTGTAAACCCATATAGAAAAGAATAAAATTGAAGGCTTATCGTACACCATATTTAAAAAGTGTGGCTCAATAGATTAAGAAATTAAATGTAAATTCCAAAACCATAAAATTACCAAAATAAATTATAGGAGAAAAGCTCAATGATTTCTTGGAAATAACATCAAAAGGACAGGCAACAAAAGCAAAAATAAACAAGTAGGAGTGCATTAAACTAAAAAACTTCTGCATAGCAAGGGAAAATAAAAATAAAAAGACAAACTATGGGATGAGAGGAAGTACTCAAAAACCATACATCTGGTAAGGAGTTAATACCCAAAATATATAAGGAGCTCACACAACTGAATAGCAAAAACAAAAATACCCCATTTAAAAAACGGGCACTGGATCTGAATAGATATTTTTCCAAAGACATTCAGATGATAAGTAGGTATATATAAATATGCTCATCATCAATAATCCTCAGAGATATAAAAACCACAATGAGATACAGCATTATAACAGAATCATTTTTATCAAAAAGACAAAAAGTATCAAGTGTTAACAAGGAGAAAGGAAACACATGTACACTGTTGGTAGAAGTATAAACTGTTACCTCTATTGTGGAAAATAAGATGTAGGTTCTTCAAAAAATTAAAAATAGAACTACCACAGGATCCAGAAATTCTACTTCTGGGTATACCAAAGGAAATGAAATAAGCATCTCAGAGTAATACCTGCACTTCCTTGTTATTGTAGCATTATTCACAATAGGCAATTTACGGAAATAACTAAGAATCTACAGATGGATGGATGGATTTAAAAATGTGGTATATATGTATGTGTATGTATATGCACATGTGTGTATATATGTATATCTATATATATGTATATATGTGTGAGTATGCATACACATATACACACTGGAATATTAATCATACATAAAAAAGAAGGAAATCCTGCCATTTGCAATAGTATCAATGAACCTGGAAGATATAAGTAAGATAAGCCAGATATAGAAAGACAAATACTGGTGTATGATATCACTTATATGTGGAATCTTAAAAAGTGGAATTCATAATAGCAGAGAGTAAAAAGGTAGTTGCCGGGAGCTGAAGGGTGGGGGCAATGGGGATGTATTGGTCAAAGGGTGTACTCTTTGATTTACAAGATGAGCAAGTTTGGGAGATTTAATGTACAGCAGGGGAGGTGATAGATGTGTAATTAATTTAATTGTGATAACTATTGCATAATTTATATGTATATCATATCACATACGTATTTCATATAAATAATTTTTTTAATTTTTTTAAACTTTGAGATTAATATGAGGGTGTAAGCTATTAGGTTGCATTTTTTGCTTTTATTTGGTTAAGTCCAGGTTGTAGTTGAGCCCTTCGCCCAGGAGGTGTGCCGTATGCCCCTACATTGTGCCCATTAGGTGAGAACACACCAAACCCCCTCCCTCCTTTTCTCTTTCCGCACCCTCTCTCCTTTCATTTGAATTTTTTTTTATTAAGTCATATGCACATAGATCATGAATACACTTATGCATATGTGGAGTACAATGTGTTGGGTTTTTTTATACAATTTGACGTGCTTACATCAAACTAATACAGCTTTCACTTCATTTACTCGATTATTGTGTTAAGACATTTATGTTATACACTTGATAGATTTGACTTGTACCCTTGCAATATGCTCCATAGGAGTGGTCCATAGAATACTATGCAGCCTTAAAAAAGGTGGAGACTTTACCTCTTTTATGTTTACATGGAGGGACCTGGAACATATTCTCCTCAGTAAAGTATCTCAAGAATGGAGGAAAAAGTATCTAATGTACTCAGTACTTGTATAAAACCAACTTATATTTACTCACACTTTCTTATGAAAGGTAGAACACAACTATACCCCAAGATGAAGGAGAGAAATGGAGTGGGAAGGGAAGGGAAGGGAGAGGTTTGATAGAGGGAGGGCAAATGGCAGGACCACCCCTCATTTGAATTTAATTTTGTTTTTCTCTTGTATATATTTTTTCTATTTAAAAGACCTCAACACCCAATATCATCACACTAGGGACTCGGGTTCAACACATAAATTGAGGGAAAAGCTGGGTGCAGTGGCTCATGCCTATAATCCTAGGAGGCTAAGATGACTGGATTTCTGGAGGTCAGGAGTTCAAGACCAGCCTGAGCAAGAGTAAGACCCTGTCTCTATTAAAAATGAAAAAAAACTGAAGCAAGAGGATTGCTTGAGGCCAAGAATTTGAAGTTGCTGTGAGCTCTGATGCCATGGCAGTCTAGTCCCTTCCCTTCCCTTCCCTACCAAGGGTGATGAAAAAAGCCAAAGGGATTTAGTCATGTCACCAAGGCTCAGGAAAACGTTGACCTCTTTGCAACTGATGCTGGCTGGCTTACACATTTCAAGAGGTGATCATGCTGGTGTCTCACCCTGGGTGCAGGGTCCTTTAAGACCTGTGGAACTGGCAGTGATCAACTGAGGAAATAATAAAGTTAAAAGTGGCGAGAGATAACAAGCCAGGGTACACAGAATAGAATTTTCAAAGGTGGGAACATAGGGGACCACCGCTAGCTTGTGGGGTTTCAGCAAGTGGCCCTGAGTGTTTGTTCCACCTAGCTTTTATTGAAGGCTATAGTCTCATTTAGCCAAAAGGGTAAGCTTAGGAAGGGAATAAAACGTCAGCAGTTTCTCTGAGTATGTATGTTAGTTCTTATTCTATCTATAATAATTAATTTTAAGGGTCTGGGCAGCTTTGAGAAATCTCAAACCTGAGCCTTGTGTGAGGGCAGCCTTCTGTCTGTGGTCACACACAGATTCTTTAGGGGAGGTGATTCTAGTTTCTCTGTGGAACAGATGTGTTGGCGCCCTAGGCTCCTCTGAAGAATCAGAGGAATTTTCCCCTTATCTCCACCCGGAGGCATTTTGCTCCATGGTTGAGGTACAGGCCCTCCTGCCCATATCTGAGGGATTGAGCTGTTCCCTTCGTCTCTGCCCTGGCCATAATACCAATCCTCACAATGTGTATTTGCTTTAACTGTTGACTGGGCAGGGGATAGCCTGATCAGTGTTTCTTTCCTGACCTGGCATATACTTCTGTTATGGCCATTGTTCTTCTGAGTGCTTACAGACCCAGCAGGGGTATTTGTAACTATATCCCTTACAGCCCAGGCTTCACTTACAGGCCATGCTTCTAGTAAAAGCAGACAAGTAATTTAACTGCTAGTTTAAAACTAAGCTAGCTTAACTGTTTTTATTCTGCCTTGCCCAGCTTATTTCTCTGGGAGTGTTTTCTTTTGCCAAGAATGGAGTCTTTAGTCCCTGTTCTCCTTGCAGATACAGTATGAAAACTTTAAACTTGTAGGTGAGGCCAATTCCACAAATCAGGAGGCTGTGAAATTTTTTTTTTTTTTTTTTCAAAACCTGATTAAGTGTTTTATGGGGAAGGGGTTATGTGGAATGACAAATGTTTAAGGATGAAGTTGGCCAGTTTACAAAGATACTGGGAAATTAACCTCTAGAATATTTCTGTGTTTCTGTCCACAAAAATTTTGTAACATAAAGTTAGCAGGTACTCTTATCTTTACCTGAGAATAAGTAGTTCAATATTCACTAATTTAATATCAGTGGCAATTGTATAGAATACGACAACTATAAATACTGGGAAATTATTATTAATTATTTATATGTATTATTTATATGCATTTTCCAAACCCAAGTCCTACTACAATCTTGGCTCACATCAACATTTTCCTTTCGTTGATCTTTTATGTCCTTTCTGATCTCCATGAAACTTCCTCCCTCCCCCCCCTTTATTTCAGGTTACTGTGAGGGTACAACAATCAGGTTACAATATTTGCATGTGTTAGGTAGAGTCCTTCCTGCGGTTTCGTTCCACACCCAAAAGGTGTGTCAATACCCCTCCTACATTGTGTCCGTTAAGCGGAAGCACACCAATCCCCCCCACTGCTCCTCATACCTCCTCTCCCCAACTTGAATGAACTGAGTTTTTCTCCTATGTGATCTATGTATTAGATCATCTACTGGCTTCATATTAGTACTGAGTACATTGGATATTGGTTTCTCCATTCTTGTGATACTTTACTAACAAGTATGTGTTTCAACTGACTCCAGGTTAATACAAAAGATGCAAATTCTCCATCTTTTTATGGCTACATAGTATTCCATGGTATACATATACCACACTTGTTAATCCATTCCTCGCTTGATGGACATTTAGGTTGTTTCCATATCTTGGCGATTGTAAATTGAGCTGTGATAAATAATCTAGTATAAATGTCCTTATGATGAAATTACTTTTTTTTCTTCTGGGTAGATGCTTACTCATGGGATCGTCAGATCAAATGGGAGATCTAATTTGATTCTATGTTCCTCTTTCTACGGAACTTCTTGAAAACACTAGGTATATTCCCAGCTTGCTCTTCTCTGACTGGAATATCTATTTTATTAATATCCTTATGGCTGTCAGCTTTTATGTTAGTTTAATATACTATAATATTTACCTATTATACATTTAGTTCATTTTTTATTGTTTAATTCATGCCCAAATATTAATTTCTTAGTTGAGTGAGAAATACAGATTATCTTGACTCTTTGAGTTTACATTTTTGGGGAAACAGAGTGAGGCCTAGAAAAATAAAAAATACACACACACACATACATACACACATAGGCACTTGTATGTATAGAAATATGTATATAGTTATATGTCTCTTAATAACAAGTATATGTTGTTAGAAATGCATCATTAGGCAATTTTTATTGTGTGAACATCATGTGGTGTACTTACACAAGTCTAGATGATATAGCCTACTACACATCTAGACATCTGGAATATATAGCAATATAGAATAGCCTATTGCTGTTAGGCTAAAAAATCTGTACAATATGTTACTGCACTGAATATTGTAAGCAACTCTTACACAACAGTAAGTACTTCCATATTAAAACATAGAAAAGTATAGCAATAATATAGTATAAGAGAAAAGCAATGGTATAGGGCTCTTACTGTGAATGTA
The DNA here is from genome assembly GCF_027406575.1 of Nycticebus coucang. Lineage (NCBI taxonomy): Eukaryota > Metazoa > Chordata > Mammalia > Primates > Lorisidae > Nycticebus > Nycticebus coucang. Next base: position 161,695,697 of record NC_069781.1, read on the forward strand.
CCCTGAGGGACTAACTGGATGTTGTTCTCAGTAAGTCAGTGAGTGAGCAGCAAGTAATGTGAAATCCTAGGACATTACTGTACATTACTGTAGACTTTATAATCTATGATTACTTAGGCTACTCTAAATTTATGAAAATTTTTCTGTCTTTAATAATGAATTCACCTTAGGTATAATAATAACTTCCTGATTCTTTTTAATAGCACTTAAAACACAAATATTCTAGAGCCGTATAGAAATATTGCTCTTCCTGGGCGGCACCTGTGGCTCAGTTGGTAAGGCGCAGGCCCCATATACCGAGGGTGACAGGTTCAAACTCGGCCCTGGCCAAACTACAACCAAAAAATAGCCGGGCCTTGTGGTGGGCGCCTGTAGTCCCAGCTACTGGGGAGGCTGAGGCAAGAGAATGGCTTAAGCCCAGGAGTTGGAGGTTGCTGTGAGCTGTGTGAGGCCACGGAACTCTACTGGGGGCCATAAAGTGAGACTCTGTCTCTACAAAAAAAAAAAAAGCAATATTGCTCTTCCTAATATCCTTATTCTATAAGCTGTTTATGTAAATATATATATATATATATATATATATTTAACTTTTTTTTTTTTTTGCAGTTTTTTGCCAGGGCCAGGTTTGAACCCATCACCTCCAGTATATGGGGCTGCTGCCCTACTCTTCGAGCCATAGGTGCCACCCTATGTATTTTACTTTTTAAACATTGTTTTTTACAAATTTTTTTTTTTAGACATAGAATCTCACTTTATTGCCCTGGGCAGAGTGCCGTGGCGTCACACAGCTCACAGCAACCTCCAGTTTCTGGGCTTAGGCAATTCTTTTGCCTCAGCCTTCCAAGCAGCTGGGACTATATTCACCTGCCACAATGCCCAGCTATGCAAACTATTTTTTTCTGAGACACAATCTCAAACTGTTGCCCTGGGTAGAGGGCAACAAAGCTCATAGCATCCTCCAACTCTTGGGCTCAAGTGATCCTCTTGCCTCAATTTTTCTATTTTAAGTAGAGACAGGGTCTCACTTTTTGCTCAGGGTGGTCTTGAACTCGTGAGTTCAAGCTATCCACTCACCTCAGCCTCTCATTGTGCTAGGATTACAGGCATGAGCCACCACACTGGCCTGTTACAAACTTTTTTTGTGTTTAAGATGAAACACATACACAAAGCCTAGGATTACACAGAGTCACGATAATAAAAAACTCATTAAATGATAGGAATTTTTTGCTTCATGATAATCTTCTGGAACCACCATCATATATGCCATCACTGATCAATTGTTGCTTTGTAGTTCATGACTGTATATGTAGATCATACATACTTATAAAGGTATATATACACACAAAACATATCATACATGTAAATATACACTATAAATACATACATACATACACACATATATATGTGCACTATTTTTAATTACCTTGGTGATAGTATTACCAGATTTCTATACCACTGATACAAATACTAAAGAATTTCTGAAGAATTTTATGTTAGTGGGAGAATTGGGTATCCAGTTGTTCTATACTTGATCTATTGACATTTCAGTGATGTCACATTTAGAAAAAATAAAAGAAAGTGCAAGGAAGTAGTGATTTAAAAAGCAAGCTCTCAAGTCCAAAAACACAAAATTTAATAATAAATATTTTGTCATAAAGATTATAGCTATAGGTGTACATAGTACAATGTATAAAGTGGGTGGCATGGAAATTGATGTCTACTATACCACCCCACAATAAATTCATTACTGAGATATTCATAGTGGGGCTGGAGAAAAAGAATATTCTTAAGAGATATTTTGGCGATAAATCAGTAGGAAAAAATGATTGATAAAAAGTTGGAAAACGCTAAACTTCGAAACTTTGGGCAGTAGATGATGGATTTGAGTCTACACATGATGCATTTGAGGTTTTTGTACTATATCTAGGTGGCTATGTCTAGTAGCCAGAAGTGTGTATTGGAAAGATGCACAGAAAATATATCATTAGGAGACATATAGCCATTAGAGATTTGTGTATAATCTGTGGATGACTGTTGCCTTAAATCACTAGCTCTATCCTTTGACTCACATACATCACTCTACATGACCTTGCTAATTCTCCTCAAAGCACATATGGCTGTCATTTTGTGTTTTTATTTATAAGTTATTTGTCTACTGACTATATACCCTAGGACACTGCAAGTTCTATAGTACCTTTTCCAACTTGCCCACTATTGCATTTATAGTATCTGGATAGTGCTTGATGCTTGTTACTCATTGGATAAATAGATGAATGATTGACTTGAAGAATTTAACACATATACAATATTCATTTAGATTTTCTCCACTTATATATTCATGATGATAAGAAGAAAAAAACTATATTCTTGCATCAGCAATTTCCCTATAGTAGTATTTTTACTCTGCCATTGTAAAACTCAAATATCTGGAATTATAGCATCATGACCATTTAGTCTTGTCTTATAATAAAGAGTTATGTATAAATCATCACAATGCTAGTTATAAAACAAGTAGGTTAATGAATACAGCATATTTCATTGCTATCTCATACTACAAACTTATTTATAGTGCTACTAAAAATCAACTTTTCTTAAAATACAAAAACATAACTCTGGGACAATTTAAGAAGTAACTATAAAGTAACAGATGAATTGGCACAAATAGAATATTAAATGTAATTTTCATATCCTTCATTATGCAAGTCATAGAAGCAGATGTAAAAGAAAACTTATATTGAGTAATATATGTTAGTAAGTTCATATTCAGTTCCCTCAAATCAAATGATATATCCCAGTTTTATAGTTGTAAAGTACTTTATTCTATGTAACACTGAACTAATGACCAGATAAAGAATTTTCTGCTAGCTTTAACTTAGCTCTGAAAAGTCGTATCGAATACAATAAAATTCTATTGCATCTTGTATTATTTATATTTGTGTTATTTCCTCTTTTTGAGTCATTTCTCTTTTTATGTTCTCACTAAGCAGGATACAAAAGAACAAAATCAAGAAACCCTCTTTGGCGAGTACATCTAATGAAAGTGTTATGAGTAAGAAAAGAAATATATTAAAAAGCTTTGACTGAGTTCTCAAGAGTAAGCACATTCTTTATCTAACCAAATACTCTATTTTATAGGGATATAAACTTAGACCCAAGGAGTTGAAGTGTACTCTCCAAAATGTTTAGTTGGTGATGATGCTAAAATAGCATTCAGGTCATTGGGTGAAATAGCTACAATAGTAGTGCACAAGAAATAGCCAAGCTAGGAATAGTTGGTCTAATACTTTTCCTAGGTTTAATGAAAATTTTTTTAAGGGAGGAAAGCAAATTAATTAACAGTCTTTCATGTTCACATTTCATCTTCATCCCAATAGGGTGGTAAATTTCATACCTCAAATAAATAAATAACATCTGCCCAGCAGGTGAGGGCTTTGATAATACCATAATTGCAAACAATATATACAACTAATTCCCTTGTCCTCCATAGAAGATGATATGATCATACATCCTTTTCACTTCCATTTTTCACTCAGTGTTTATTGAGCATTTACCAAAAGACAATTTGTTAAACAGCTACAGAGACTTCAGTTTCTGGTTCTGCATATCAGGAGCCTGGAAGTTGTCACTCTATCCTAACAACAAGTAACATGATGAACAGACTGAAAACTCAACAGCTCTTCTGGGAGATGTGAAGACACAGGAAAGACATTTGACCCTAAGATTGGAAAGGTGCACAGGCAAATGTAGGGAACTACAGCTCACAGGTACACAAGAGGAGAAACAATATGGAATCCACATTGGGGAAGCAAAACCTGAACTGTAGTCAGTGTGTACAACATAGAAAGCTAAAAATTATAGGGAAACTTATGCATGAATGGTAGGGGGCACACTTTTTGGTAGTTTTACCTCCAGGAGTACTGCCATGTTCTCACAGTAAATATCAGAGAAAAATCTCTGCTCCCTTCCCCATGCTTCCAGCGGCAGAAGGGAGAAAGGAACCATTTTTAAAGTAAGCTAGAGCACTCTTCTTTTTTTTTTTTTTTGTAGAGACAGAGTCTCACATACCACCCTTAGGTAGAGTGCCGTGGCATCACACAGCTCACAGCAACCTCTAACTCTCGGGCTTACGCGATTCTCTTGCCTCAGCCTCCCGAGCAGCTGGGACTACAGGCGCCTGCCACAACGCCCGGCTATTTTTTTGTTGCAATTTGGCCAGGGCTGGGTTTGAACCCGCCACCCTCGGCATATGGGGCCGGCGCCCCACTCACTGAGCCACAGGCGCCGCCCAGAGCACTCTTCTTTTTAACAAGGCCTGACCTAAGGAGATATTAGTTAACCAGAGCCTAACTTGCTGAAGTATTATCAGAGTCTAACTGATCTGGGAGAAGGGAAATATCTAACTCCAGCCTAGCCATCCTCTTCCACCTAAGTGGGGAGAAACAAAAGTAAGAAACACTTGTGAACTTCACAGCCTGGAATCATAGGCTCACTAAAAGCCTGAGGCCTAATTACAAGACTATGGAACACCTCCTCTCCTCATACATATCCACATTGCTAAAGGGCTGTTAACGGTAGTTTCTTTTACCTAGTGCATTATGTTAGGCTAAGAGAAAAAAATTGCAAGATATACCAAAGGCAAAAAACATAATTTGAAAGGAAACACAGCAAGCATAAGAATCAACATGGCAGGGATGCTAGCATATCTATTTATTATATATATATATAATATATTATATATTAATTATATATATAATTAACATATGCTAATTATCATATTGGTAATTTAAAGCAACTATGGTTAGTAATATAAGGGTTCTAATGGTTAAAGCAAAAACTATGCAAGAATAGATGGACAATGTAAGCAGAGAGATAGAAATCCTGAGAAAGAATCAAAAAGAAATGTTAGAAATCAAAAACACTCTATCAGATGAAAAATGCCCTTGATGGGCTTATAAGCAGATTAGCACAGCTGAAGCTGAGAAAAGGATCTCTGAGCTTGGGGATATCTCAATAGAAACCTCTAAAAGTAAAATTAAATCGAGAAAGAACAAATATTGAAAAAAAAAACAACACAAAAACAAAACAACCCCCACCCCAAACAATAGAACAGAACAGAGCATCCAAGGATGATGAAATAATTCCAAAACATTCCAGAAGGAGAAGAAAAAGAGAAGGGAACAGAACAAGAAATATTTGAAGGTAATGATGGAGAAATTCCTTAAATTAGTGTCAAACACCAACCATGGATCCAGTTCCATGAAATTTAGAGAACGCCAAATTTGATAATTGTCAAAAAACTATGCCCAAGCTAATCATTTACAAACTATAAAAATTAATGATGAAGGGAGTCCTGAAGTAAAAGAAAAAGATACTTACCTGTAGAGGAAGAAAGATGAAAATTACATTCTCAGAAATCATGGAAGCAAGGAGAAATAGAGTGAAATATTTAAATTATTTAGAGAAAAACAAAACAAAACCCCAGTGTAGTTCTGTACCCTGTGAAATTACCCTTTGAATTGAAGGAGAAATAAAGACTTTCTCTGTCAAACAAAAATTAGAGGAATTTGTTACTTACAGATGTGCCTGGCAAGAAATGTTAAAGGAAGTTCTTTAGAGAGATGGAAAATAATACAGGTCAGAAACTCATAGTTACATGATTAAAGGAGGAATAAAATTTAAAAATTCTTCATATTCTTAAATCTAACAATAACAATTTTTAAAATAGCAAAATGTATTCAATTATGTAAGTAGTCTTATGTATGCTTATGTATATGTGAGATGAATGACAGTAATGATATAAGGATGAGAGAGGAATTAAGGCTATTTTGTAAGGGATTCACCAGTAGTTAAGTGGTATAATGCTTTTGGAAGCAGACTTGGATTCTTTGTAATGTATATTGCATATTATAGAGCAACCACCAAAAACATAAAAAAAAATGCTAAGAAAGTAAAAACAAACCAACTTGCCAATAACTAATGAATTGATAAAAATGTGTTAAATCAATACAATAAAATATTATTTAATATTAATAAGACACTGATAAATGTTATAACATGGATTAACCTTGAAGTGTTACGTCTCAAAAACATATTATTATGAAAGAATCCAGTCACAAAATATGGCATATTATATTATTCCATGTATAGAAAATATGCAGAATAGACATGTATATAAACACAAATAGATTTGTGATTGCCTAGGACTGGGGAGGATGACAAGAATTGGTGGTAACTGCTAAGTACAGGGTTGTGAAATTTTGAAGAATTTTTTTGGCAGTGAAAATATATTATGTCTATGAATTAGAAGAGAAGACTCAATATTGTTGAAATGTTATCTTTTTTCCACAATGGTCTTTGTATTCAACCCAGTTCCTGTCAGAATCTCTAAGATGTTTTTAAAGAAATTGACAAGACCATTCTAAAGTAATGTGAAAATAGAAAGGACCCCAAATAGTCAAGAAGGTGTTATTAAAAACTAACTTGGAGCTCACACACTATTTGATTTCAGATATTACGGTATAGCTATAATAATTCTAAAAAGTGTTGTGTTGCTATGTTGATAGCCATATAGATAATACAACAGAAAAAGAATCTATACATACTGGCCAATTAATTTTTGACTAATGTCACTAAGGGTAATTTTTAGAGTAAAAGATATACTTTTCAGCCAAAGCTGCTAGAATAATTGTATATCCATATGGCAAACAATAAACCTCAATCTTTACCACATATTATATACAAAAATAAGTAAATTCAGATATATGAGTGTGCATACTGTTGTATTTATGTAATCTATCTGAATAGATTCTGAGAAGAAAATTTAACAAAATATTTTTCACATTGAAATGAGTAACAGTTTCTTAAATAAGACACAACGTCCTAAACCATATAAAAAATGATAATTGCACTTCAGAATTTTTAAAAAGCAAGATAAAAAATTCAAAATGAAGTTTCTTCTTGAAAAAATGAAAAGGATCTGGACACAGTGGTGTGCACAAGTAGTCCCAGCTTCTTGGGAGGATAAGGAAAGAGTCCAGGAGTTTAAGGCTGTAGTTCATTGTAATTGCACCTGTGAATACCACTGAACTTCAGCCTTGGCAATGTTACAAGACTCAGTCATAATATAATTGTTATATGTAACTATAAACCTAAAAATTATAATGGTAAATAGTAAAAGGAAAAGACAAAATATGGACTGAAAAATATATATTATATATATTTATTTATTATTAAATCATAGCTGTGTACATTAATGCAATCCTGGGGCACCATACACTGGTTTTATATACCATTTGACATATTTTCATCACACTGATTAACTTAGCCTTCCTGGCATTTTCTTAGTTACTGTGTTAAGACAATAACTAAGTTATATTCTACATTTGCTAAGTTTCACATGTACCCTTGTAAGATGCGCTGCAGGTGTGATCCCACCAATCACCCTCCCTCCCCCTTCCCTCCACTCCTTCTTCCCTTTCCCCATATTCTTAGGTTATAACTGGGTTATAACTTTTTTATGAAAGTCATAAATTAGTTTCATAGTAGGGCTGAGTACATTGGATACTTTTTCTTCCATTCTTGAGATACTTTACTAAGAAGAATATGTTCCAGCTCCATCCATGTAAACATGAATGAGGTAAAGTCTCCATTTTTCTTTAAGGCTGAATAATATTCCATGGTGTACATATACCACAATTTATTAATCCATTCGTGGATCGATGGGCACTTGGGCTTTTTCCATGACTTAGCAATTATTAATTGGGCTGCAATAAACATTCTGGTACAAATATCTTTGTTATAATATGATTTTTGGTCTTCTGGGTATATACCTAGTAGAGGAATTATAAAATTGAATGGAAAATCTATTTTTAGATCTCTAAGTGTTCTCCAAACATCTTTCCAAAAGGAATGTATTAATTTACATTCCCACCAGCAGTGTAGAAGTGTTCCCTTTTTTCCACATCCACACCAACATCTCTGGTCTTGGGATTTTGTGGTATGGGTTAATCTTATTGGAGTTAGATGATATCTCAAAGTAGTTGATTTGCATTTCTCTGATGATTAAGGATGATGAGCATTGTTTTCATATGTCTGTAGGCCGTGTGCCTGTCTTCTTCAGAGAAGTTTCTCTTTAAGTCAAGGATCCCAGCCTGCAATGGGATCACTTGTACATTTCTTGCTAATATGTTGAGTTCTCTGTGGATTCTGGTTATTAAAACTTTGTTGGAGACATAACCTACAAATATATTTTCCCATTCTGAGAGCTGTCTGCTTGCTTTATTTATTGTGTTCTTGGCTGTGCAGAAGTTTTTTAGTTTGATCAGGTTCCAGGAGTGTATTTTTGAAGCTGCTTCAATTGCCCAGGGGGTCCTCCTTATAAAATATTCGTCCAGTTTCTTTCTTCAAAAGTTTTCCCTGCACTTTCTTCTAGTATTTTTATAGTTTCATGTCTTAAGTTTACATCTTTAATCCAGTGTGTCTGTCTTAGTTAATGTTGAAAGGTTTGGGTCCAGTTTCAGTCTTCTACAGGACGCCAGCCAGTTCACCCAGCACCATTTGTTAAATAGGGAGTCTTTTCCCCACTGAATGTTTTTAATTGGCTTGTCAAAGTTCAAATAACGGTAAGTAGCTGGGTTCATCTCTTGGTTCTCCAGTCTGCTCCATACATCTACCTCTCTGTTTTTGTGCCAGTACCATGCTGTTTTGATCACTATCGATTTATAGTATAGTCTGAGGTCTGGTAGCGTGATTCCTCCTGCTTCGTTTTTATTTCTGAGTAATGTGTTGGCTATTCCAGTTTTTTTTCTGATTCCATATAAAATGAAGTATTATTTTTTCCAGATCTTTAAAGTATGATAGTGGACCTTTAATAGGGAATGCATTAAAATTGTATATTGCTTTGGGTAGTATGGACTATTTAACAATGCTGATTCTTCCCAACCATGAGCATGGTATGTTTTTCCATTTGTTAACATTTTCAGCTATTTCTTTTCTTAGAGTTTCATAGTTCTCTTTATAGAGATCTTTCACGTCTTTTGTTAGATAAACTCCCAAATATTTCATTTTCTTTGGCACTACTGTGAACAGAATAGAGTCCTTGACTGTTTTTTCAGCTTGACTATTGTTGGTATATATAAAGGCTACCAATTTATGGATGTTGATTTTGTAACCTGAGACACTGCTGTATTCCTTGATCACTTCTAAGAGTTTTATAGTAGAATCCCTGGTGTTTTTCAGATATACAATCATATCATCTGCAAAGAGTGAAATTTTGATCTCTTCTGACCCTATCTGGATACCCTTGATTGCCTTTTCTTCCCTAATTGCGATGGCTAAAGCTTCTATTACAATGTTAAAGAGCAGTGGAGACAATGGGAAACCTTGCCTGCTTCCTGATCTGAGTGGAAATTATTTCAATTTAACTCCATTCAATACAATATTGGCTGTGGGTTTGCTGTAGATGGCCTCTATTGGTTTAAGAAATGTCCATTCTGGGCGGCACCTGTGGCTCAGTGAGTACGGCGCCAGCCCCATATGCCGAGGGTGGCAGGTTCAAACCCAACCCCGGCCAAACTGCAACAAAAAATTAGCCGGGCATTGTGGCGGGCGCCTGTAGTCCCAGCTACTCCATAGGCTGAGGCAAGAGAATCACGTAAGCCCAAGAGTTAGAGGTTGCTGTGAGCCGTGTGACGCCATGGCACTCTACCCGAGGGCGGTACAGTGAGACTCTGTCTCTACAAAAAAAAAAAAAAAGAAAAGAAATGTCCGTTCTATACCAATTTTCTTAAGTGTTCTGATCATGAGGATACTGGGTATTATGAAAAGCTTTTTCTGCGTCAATTGAGAAATCATATGTCTTTGTTTTTTAATTTGTTTATGTGCTGAATTATATTTATAGATTTATGTATATTGAACCAGCCTTGAGAACCTGGGATAAAACCGACTTGGTCATGATCTATAATTTGTTTGATGTGTTGCTGGATTCTGTTTGTTAGGATCTTGTTGAATCTTTTTGCATCTATATTCATTATTGATATTGATCTATAATTTCTTTTTTTTGTTGGGTCTTTTCCTGGTTTGGGGATCAGGGTGATTTTTGCTTCATAGAATGTGTTGGGTAATATTCCTTCTTTTTCTGTGTTTTGGAACAGGTTGAGTAATATAGGTACTAGTTCCTCTTTAAGGGTTTGGTAGAATTCTGATGTGAGGCCATCTGGTCCCAGGGTTTTATTTTTAGGGAAATGTTGTATGGTTGATGCTATTTCAGAACCTGATATAGGCCTGTTGAACATTTCCACTTAATTCTGGCTACGTCTTGAATGGTAACATGCTTCTAAGTAATGGTCCATTTTCTTCAGGTTATCATATTTCTGAGAATAAAGGTTCTTGTAATATTCATTAAGAATTTTTTGAAATTCTGAGGCCTCTGTTGTTATTTGTTTTTTGTCATTTCTGATTGATGAAATTAGAGATTTTACACTTTTTTTCATGGTTAGGTTGGCCAAAGATTTATCTATTTTATTGACCTTTTAAAAAAACCCACTTTTTGATTTATTGATCTGTTGTATAATCCTTTTGTTTTCAATTTCATTTTTTAATTCTGCTCTAATTTTGGTAATTTTTTTTCTTCTACTGGGTTTGGGGTTGGAATGTTCTTCCTTTTCCAGTTGCTTGAGATGTTCCATTAAGTTGTTAACTTCCTCTCTTTCTGTTCTCTTGAGGCAGGCTTGCAGTTCTATAAATTTCCCTCTTAGGACTGCCTTTGCGGTATCCCAGAGGTTCTGATAATTTGTGTCTTCGTTGTCATGTTATTCCAAAAATTTGGTAATTTCCTTTTTAATCTCATCTATGACTTAGGTATCAATCAGCATAGGTTATTTAACGTTCATGTTTTTGTATGAGTGTGCAGATTCCTGTTGTTACTGAGTTCAACTTTTATTCCATGGTGGTCAGAGAAGATAGAAGAAATAAATTCTATTCCTTTAAATTTACTAAGGTTAGACTTGTGACCTAAGATGTGGTCTATTTTGGAGTATGTTCTGTGGGCTGATGAGAAGTATGTGTATTCAGTTTTGTTGGGGTGAAATGTTCTGTAAATGTCTGTTAAATCTACATGTTGGATGGTTAGGTTTAAATCTAAAATTTCTTTGCTCAGCTTCTTATTGGAGGATCTATCTAACACTGCCAAAGGAGGGTTAAAATCTCCAACTATTATGGAGCTGGGGGAAATCAAGTTGCTCATGTCTGTTAGAGTTTCTCTTATAAATTGTGGCACATTTTGGTTGGGTGCATAAACATTAATAATTGAAATCTCATCATATTGAGTATTACCCTTAACAAATATGAAGTGACCATTCTTATCCTTCCTTACTTTTGTTGGTTTAAAGCCTATTGTATCTGCAAATAGAATTGCAACACCTACTTTTTTCTGATTTCCATTTGCCTGAAATATGGACGACCATCCTTTCACCCTGAGTCTATATTTATCTTTTAAGGTAAGATGAGATTCTTGTATGCAGCAGCTATCTGGCCTGAATTTTTCTATGCAGCCAGCCAACCTGTGTGTCTTTAGAGGACAGTTTAAGCCATTCACATTAATGGAGAACATTGATAAGTCTGGTAAAATTTGGGGTACTGAGTTTTTCGAAAGTCCAGTGGATATTTTTAATCTTTTCACCACTGTGGAAGTTGGAGTTTGATCAAAAGTTTCTGAGTGAGTTTACTTTTGTAGTATAGGATTGTACTGGTCATTATGGGGGATAGGTCTGAGAATATCCAGAAAAGCTGGTTTAGTTATGGCAAATTTCTTCAACATGTGAATGTCATTAAAGTATTTAATTTCTCCATCATAAATGAAACTCAGTTTAGTTGGATACAGGATCCCGGGTTGAAAGTTATTTTGTTTTAGGAGATTAAAAGTTGATGACCACATTTTCTGGCTTGAAAGGTTTCAGCAGAGAGATCCGCAGTCATTTTAATATTCTTCCCTTTGTAGGTTATGGTTTTCTTACATCTGGCTACTTTCAGAATTTTATCCTTCTTATTAACTTTAGTGATATTAATTATGATGTGCCTGGGGGATGTCTTATTCAGGTTGAGTTGTGCTGGGGATCTGAAACTGTCTGCTATCTGAATTTCAGAATCTCTTGGCATGTCTGGAAAATTTTCTTTCATAAATTCATGGAGAAGGGCCTCTGTGTCTTGTAAAACCACTTTATCACCTTCAGGGATTCCAATGAGGCAGATATTAGCCTTCTTTGAATTATCCCAGAGCTCTGTGAGAGAATGATCCATTTTTGCTCTCCATTTCTCTTCCTCTTTGAGAGTTTGGGAGCGTTCAAAAGCTTTGTCTTCACACACCACACTTTATGGGGGCAAGACATGATTGCAAGAGGGACTTTGCCTAACAATTGCAATCAATGTAACCTGGCTTATTGTCCCCTCAATAAATCCCCAACAATAAAAAAAAAAAAAAAAAAGCTTTGTCTTCAATGTCAGAAATCTTTTCTTCTGCTTGCTCCACTCTGTTACAGACAGATTCTACTATATTTTTCAGATCTTTGAGAGCTGCTAGTTCTTGCTTCAATGAGTCAAAATCTTTGGTGGTTTTGTCTTTAAATTTGTTGAATTCTTGAGACAACTTTTGAATTTCTCCTCAAATTTCTAATTCCAACTTTTCCTCCATTCTATTAATCTTGTTCGCAATCCAAATTCTGAATTTGATTTCTGACATCTCGGCCATCTTTTTATGAATGGGATCTTCAGTTATGTCTGCAATATCTTTCCTTCAGGCGGGGGTGGTAATCTACTCTGGTTATTCATGTTATCAGAGTTTTTCCGCTGAATCTGCCCCATGATTATTTTACACCGTTTGACTAGATGAGTGGATAAAGAAAAGTTGGGTTCGGGGCTCCAGGGATAGTAATTAACCAGCCCTTTGCCCAAAATCTGGGACTGGTGTCTGTACCTTTTCTCTTGGAGTTTTACCAAGGACCCCGTACATTGCTATGGCCTGAGAAACTTGGACCTGCTTGGTGTGGTGGGGGTAAGTGGCTCTGTCTTCTTTTCAGCTGGTCTCAGTCCAACCCTAGTGAATCAGTTACTCTGGGTTGAAATCTCAGCTGTGGAGTAATACCAGCAATTAAGTCACCTCCCCCCCACAGGCAACATTTGGAAAAGGAAAATCAAACCTTCCTACAACCACACACCCAGGGTACTACTTGGATAGTCCTCAGGCGATTGGACCAGTTCAAGAGGTCCAAATCATTTGTCTCAGTCAGCACTTTTCTCAGGTGGGAGAGTTTAAAAGGTCTCTGGCAACTAGATTGCAGGGGTCTGCTGACAACTCAAATATGACTTGCTCGGGTGCTCCATGAGGTCAGGAGGACCCACCCAGCAAATAGATTAATCTTGGAAGGTTGATGCCTCCTTCCCTACCTTGCACCTCCATTACACCCAGTCACTGATAACCCCGCAGGGCTGTGACCCAGTTGCCTCCAATGAGCAGATACTCCAGGGGTTTGCACCTGCCTGAATCACAGGGAGATCTATGTCTCCTCAGCCACTCCTCTGCTCTCTGCCACTATCCAGCAGTGGGAGGTGAGGCCTGACAACCTCTGGTGCTTAATGGAGGCTGGGGCTGTTCACTCAATTCCAGCCCTGCCCCTGATTGATGTTACTGACAGAACAGAACAACTTAGCAGAATTTGTTTCTGTCCCGGCTAAATTCACCTGCAGAAGAGAAGCTGTTTTGAGTTCACAGAACCTTCACCCCAGGCCCTGTCTGTGCTGCTGCCTGGTCTAGGCTGTAGTTTATATTCGCAGAATGGTTAGCTGTCAGTTTTGAGTTCACAGAATCTGTGCCTCAGGCCCTGTCTGTGATGCTGCCTGGTCTCCAGCCTCTGCCTGCCCTCCTTTGTCTGGGTAATGATCCCCTGAGGCCCAGCTGTGTCTTAGACTCAGTAAAGTGGTCCTCTGGGTCAGACCAACCATGGGAATCTGCTGGCTCTGTGCTTGCGTTTTTTAGTCTCTGTGCTCCACCCTGGCTGGTACCACCTCAGGCAAACCCTTTACTCCTGGGGTCTATGTTTCAGTCCCAGATCTGTTCCACCAATGGCTGCCATCAGAGAAGATTCCAAGCCTCTTCTGGTTGCCCAGAGACACAGGGAGTGTGACTCCAGAATATCCAGTGGTGAGCCCTGTTGTTGCCAAAAATGGCTGCTGCTCTGTGCCTCAGGGCAATGCCGCTCCTGTATGGTTCCCTCTCAGCCGACCGTCCTCTCCTCACTCCTGTATCACTCCTCCCTCACAGAATCAGCTGACCAGCGCAGTTCATGCCCTATCCACACCTCTCGAGAAAATACCCAAGAATATGGACTTTTGGGGGACAGGCTTCCAGACCTCAGTGTGAGAGTGGAGGGGTGTGCTGGGAACTCAGAATTGCAGGTAGAGAATATGTACAGTTTTATACAGTTTTATGGCTGGCAGGAGAGTGCCATGGCACTCTAGTAGGGGAAGTAGGTCCAGTTTTTAAAGTGTCTCTCCCATGGGATATAATGAGAGGACTTTTGAACTCTGCTCGTTTGTTTATGAGGTACTCCGAGCTGTTCTTATGAGGGAGGGGACTCCTGTCCTCTTGGTGATGGATTATTTACCTTTTGTTTGTATCGTTGGGGTTGCAGCTCACCTCAACAGGGTTGATGTGAGTTCTTTACCCTTCTCTCTTGGTGCAGCTCTAATCCACCAGGTTACTTGCTAAATTTCTGTCCTTTAACTCTCCTTTTGGACAGGAGCCTCTGTGGAAAGCTGGCTTCAGTCAGCCATCTTGCCTCTGCTCCAGATTGAAAATATTTGAAAAGCATGTATTTTACAAAGTATCTGTATCCAGAATATTTAAAGATATTTTGGAAGTTAAAAACAAGATTATGAAGGACACAATAAATATAATTATGTTATAATTATATAATAAATATAAGGAAGTTAAAAATAAGATTACATAGCTGGGAGTTGTGGCGGGTGCCTGTAGTCCCAGCTACTCGGGAGGCTGAGGCAAGAGAATCACCTAAGCCCAAGAGCTGGAGGTTGCTGTGAGCCGTGTGATGCCACGGCACTCTACCGAGGGCAGTAAAGTGAGACTCTGTCTCTACAAAAAAAAAATAAAAATAAGATTACAAAGGTTAAAATAAATATAAATATGCAAACATATTTATAAGGTATTATAAATAATACTTTATCCAGAAAGGCAGGTGAATGGCAAGTAAGTATATAAAATGTTATAATAGATATCATTTGTAATTAAGAAATTGAACATTGAAACTGCAATGAGATATATACAGCCACTGTATAGGGTTAAATGAAAATGGTTATTTAATTGCTAAAACAAAATATCCTGACAGTGTCAAAAGTTGACAAGGATGAGGAATAACCAAAACACATATTTCTGCTAGAAATTCAAAAGAATACAATCATTTTCAAAAATATTTTGGCAGTATCTTATAAAGTTAAAATATGATTTCCATGTGACTCAGCCATCTCATTTTTAAGTCTTTACCTGAGAAATGTAAATATATGTCACAAAAGACATGTGCTTTTTTTGTGAAGTTGACACATGTAAAAGAATGCTCATAGTATCTGTGTTCATAATAGCTTCAAAACATGAATAGCTCACATGCCCATGAATTGATATGTGCATGAAAGTTCTGTGGTATAATATATTCATATAATGGAAAAATGGTGGACATCAGAAACTTGGGAGAGTGAGGGATAGGGAGGGTGGAAGATGAGAAATTATTTAATGGATGCAACGTACATTATTCAGGCAATGGTACCCTAAAAGCT
The DNA here is from genome assembly GCF_027406575.1 of Nycticebus coucang. Lineage (NCBI taxonomy): Eukaryota > Metazoa > Chordata > Mammalia > Primates > Lorisidae > Nycticebus > Nycticebus coucang. Next base: position 161,711,534 of record NC_069781.1, read on the forward strand.
CCCGTTGACCACTACACAATCTGTGCATGTACATTGCACTTGTGACCTAGAAATTTATATAAATAAAAAATAATAAAAAAGAATGAGCTACTAATTCATGCCACAACATGAATGGGCTTTAAACCAGGTATGCTAGATGAGCAGGCTGGGTCTTGCATGATTCCATTTATATGAAAAACGAAACACTAGCAATAATAGAAGGCAGATCTATGCTTATCAGGACAGGATTTTGGCAAAAGATATTACAAATTAGTGTCAGGGATTTTTTTTGATATAATTGGTATAGAAGCGGGAGGAGGGGGACAGAAATGTTTAATACCACTATTGTGTTGGTGGTTAAATTGGTATTTATTTGGTAAAACTATTCAACTCTACATTTAAGTCTGCTGATTTCTATTATATGTAGGTGAACCCTAAAAGCTAATTAAAATAGATTGAAGAGAGATGAATAAAAAATATATATCTTAACACAACTATAGTCTCTCAAGTCTGTTTTCTATTTCTTTTTCTCTGTTTAGTGAGTATATAAGAGGCTAAATTTTCCTTCTTCCTTATCAATGCCTATTCCTTATAGAATAGACTGCTTCCTACATTTTTATCTATTTAATTTTATTTTTGTTTTGAGACAAAGTCTCAAACTGTTGCCCTGGGTAGAGTGCTGTGGTGTCTTAGCTCACAGCAACCTCCAACTCTTGGGCTCAAGTGCCCCTCTTGCCTCAGTTTTCCATTTTTATTAGGGATGGGGTCTCACATTTGCTCAGACTGGTCTTGAACTCATGAGCTCAAGCAATCCACCTGCTTCAGCCTTCCAGAGTGCTAGGATCACAGGCATGAGCCCCACCACACCTGGCTGCTTTTTAAATTTTACAGTGGATTATTGCATTTCATAGTCTATAATCATCTGCTAGCTTTGGATATTTCTTACAATTGCCTTCAAAAATAGGCTAAGCATTATTTTTCTGAACATATATAAAGAATTAAAACATGAATATACAGTGATTTTGATATCAGTAGAAACACAAAACATCTGTATAATATGGTATATTGCCATAATTTGACTGAGGGGTTGCGCCTCACTTCCATCAGAAAAAAAAAAAAAATGATGTGAAGAGTTTTAGTCAATATGTTACTGCTACCCAAATATTCTGCTCATATCAAGAGCAAGTCATTCTAAAATAGTTGAACACACCACAAAGATTTTTTTTTTTTTTTCAGGAGATTGTAAGGTTAAATATCACAGAAGAGATCACATTTGAGATAGTAATCAAAAAAAGTTGGCTTTATTATATAAACATGTTTTAGAGGCTCACTCAAGTAAAATATAGTAGCACATATAAATCCTTAAAGGAATATCAAAATCCAATTGTGAACCTTGAAATTGTATTTTAGCTTTTGGCCAGAAATATACTTTGTAGCCTATAAAAAATACAAAACATTTTCTCCCTATTCTGAAATAACAAACTTTGTAGAATCATCTGACACTACTAAAGATGTCCAAGAAGCAAACATTGCCTCTAACATGTTTATAAAGAAGACATTAAAAATTACAGTAGAAGATCTTGGACACAAGGTGGAATTGATGCTAAGAGCCATGGTTAGAATCTACTTCTGTAAACAGTAAAGAGCAGATTATCTAATCCCGACTATGTCTTATCTTGATGTGTATGAAGGTGGGAAGATTAATTGGTCCTGCAGGGCCCCTTGGCAGGGCAGCCTTACCCGTGAAGCACAGTAGACACAGTGACAAAGGTCCGTGGTGCTTTTAGGAATCCATGAAAATATTTTCATTTATTTTTAAAATCAAAATAAATCAAGCTGGACTGTAGCTGTCTTTATACCAACACAGTCTTAAATATACTTTTATTTGTTAATCGTCTGGTCCTAAATTGATGTTCAACATTTGAAGAAAGTTCATGGATCAGTACACATCACAAATGCAGAATTTGTGACAATACTGGATCATCTCAAGGGGCCTACTTTTCACATGCATAGCAGCCACTGAGTGAATGGTAAACAGACATGGGAGGGGGAAGAGTGGTAAGAATTAGACTCCTAATAACTGAAACTGAGTTGCTTGATACCCTTGTTATACATGCCAGAAACTGACAATCTCAGCCTTTCTCTTTGTACTTGACTACCTTTTTTGAAACATGAATTGAAAATAAATGTTCGTTAATGGACCGCTCTTCTCAGTAGTAGAAAAGAATCTTACTCAGGCTGTTAATTATGATTATTTATCCCATCATGGTTTGTTTTGCTCTGTTCTGTCTGAGAAATGCATCACATGGTGATCTTTATGTTCAGACACTCTTACAAGGCTTCCCACTGTGCCGTTCTTAGCTCCTCATCCCACACTGAAACCCAGCCTGTGTGAAGCTAAGATATTATTTTTGTCACTATTATGCATAATAAGAATTACAATTTGTTTGTCTGTGATTAATTACTGCCTCTCCCAAGAGACACAATGCTGAGTGTTTTCATATGCTAATATATGCCAAGCTGCTGGTGCTAACTCAGCTCTATAATTCTAAAACTCACCTTATATGAAGAATATCACTGTTTATTGCCAGAGTTGTCATTCCCCGGGAGATGAAATAAATATTTAAGAAATGTTTCAATGATAGAGCTGCTTTATAGCTGACAGATCATTCCTTGTTATCAAAAGGCAAATGTATGTCAATGTGTGCATTACTTAAGACTTATGAGATAATTGCTTCCATTTGCCTGACAATCTGATAATGTCATTTGCACAATCATGAATGGTGTCAACACTGAATGAATGTTCTTGAATGATACTAAAGGTGTGAAGCGCAGTTGGGGAAAAAAGGGCTGCTATTGAAATGCCTTCTGTCAGACTAAATCCTCGTTAATTACTTACCTCTTCAAAAGTCTGTGTCCTTGACTCAAATTCTATACTGGATTTGTCACCAAAACAGAAAACAGACTGGACCCAAGTGATCTAAGAAATATGAAGCTTTCCAATCATTGCTTTAAGTTCAAAATCATATCAATTGACGTATTCAGGAAAGACCATATAATGGACATATATTTGCTTATAACAAGCTGTGTGAAGGTTATGGGAGAAATATATATTTTAGAATCAGACTTTTCTCATCTCAAGCGCCACCAAGTCTCATGACATTGGACAAGTTTTATTATTGTTGCTTTTTTACTTCTTCAATTATACTTTTCTTATTTGTTTAAATGGTTATAATTCTGCCTATTGGTGAAAAAGTGGAGACTAAATGCGCTAATCAATGAAAAATTATTATTGCAATTGGCTCAGGTTAAATACTTAGAATAATTTAACGATTGTTACTAATGCAACTTCCTGTGTATTTAATCAAGTTCTTAACTTTTCTAAGCCTTAATTTATCTATATAACACATCCCAGAATTTACCTTTACCAAAAAGGTCAATTGCTTGAAGTGTTGTGATCATCATGTGAGAAACATAAAAATTTTAACTGGATGTATAGCACAAAGATGTCTTTAAGAAAAAAAAATATTTATTTTCTGGAATCAACAAGTAAAATAGAAAAATATTATATATTCTTTTCATATGCCAGCATTGACAAGCTTCAAAATTAACTGCAGTATATTTCTCTTTTATTATTCACCTGAGCTGGTGCTAGCAGCAGATTCTGCCTGGAGTAATTGTTCAGGTCAGTGGTCTATGGCCAAGGACAGAAGAAATGAGACTTTTAATTAATACAGAGTAGAAACCAAAGAGACATAATAGTTGGGGCATCTGCTAACCTATAAATCTCTGAACAGAAATGACCCTTTGTTCAAGTGCAGTTCAATATTTGAAAATTATAAAGTGCAACATGAAGTTTATCTCGAATAAAGAGTTTTTATTTAACTTAAAATGTAAACCTACAGTGCATGAATGCATGTCTGATTGAAGTTTATTATCACAGAAGAAAAAAAGAGGCTTAACATAGTCTATTAAATACAAGCATTCGTCACCCAAACGTCTACTAAAATGATGGTAGATGACTCTTTTTTTTATTATTAATTAAAACATTGAAGTACTAGAAGACTAAGAAAAGATACTCACACATAAGAACAGTCAGCATATATTCAGAAGATTTCTAGCAGTTAAATCATTGCTGATTCTCACAACAGAAGTTAGGGAATCAGAAATAAAAAGTGTAATATCCTAATACAAAAGAGCAGATTCACTCAGAATGATCTCAGTGAGGCTCAGAAATGGGAAGCAGAAACATGTGATGGTCTTTAGACTTTTACCTCCACTATCCTTCCACAACCCATGCAGGCCATTTTTCTTCCAGGGAAAACTAAATCAGAGACAATTTTAATGTAGAGAAATCCAACACAGCAGATTTGAGACAGACATAATTGTAACTGGAAGGAATGCTAAATGTGTATCTACTCACTGAAATATAAAAGTCATCTTACTCAGACTCTTTCTCTGCCTCGTAGTCCCCAGGATCCTGGGAACCATATGCATAGAGGATATTTTGGTGATGCGGAGTCCCCCTCCCCTTTTGAGTACACTTCCAGGAAAAATATTTAAATTTTATACCTTTACCCTCCAATGAGTTCTACTAATTGACAAGTCTAATTATTGAAGCAGAGCTCTCCAGAACACATTTAGTGATTTTTAAATATGAACAGTATTTAATCTAAGTATGACTAGACATTCTGTATTATAAACCTAGAATGCAAAACAAATGAATGGGGAAGGAAAGAAGTTGGAAAAAATAAATAGTTTTTGGAGAAGAAAATCAAAGCCTCATATCAATAGCAACATGTAATATTTTTAGAGGAAGTAAAAAAGATATTTCAATCAAGAGAAAAGATGAAGGTGCTATATAAAAGAAATAGAAAATAACAAAGAGTTCTGGGAAATTAAAAATCTGATAGCTTAAATTAATTTTAAAAACCTCCAAAACTGTATGTGTGTGGGATGATGATGTCAAGGAAATCACTGGGGATTATGGTTATGTCTCCGACAAAGGTTTAATAACCAGAATCCACAGAGAACTCAAATGTATAATCAAGAAAAGAACAAGTAATCCCATTGCAGGCTGGTCAAGGAACTTGAAGAGAAACTTCTCTGAAGAAGACAGGCACACGGCCTACAGACATATGAAAAAATGCTCATCATTCTTAATCATCAGAGAGATGCAAATCAAAACTACATTGAGATATACCATCTAACTCCAGTAAGATTAGCCCATATCACAAAATCCCAAGACCAGAGTTGTTGGTGTGGATATGGAGAAAAGGGAACACTTCTACACTGCTGGTGGGAATGTAAATTAATACATTCCTTTTGGAAAGATGTTTGGAAAACACTTACAGATCTAAAAATAGACCTGCCATTCAATCCTATAATTCCTCTATTAGGCATATACCCAGAAGACCAAAAATCATATCATAACAAAGATATTTCTACCAGAATGTTTATTGCAGCCCAATTCATAATCGCTAAGTCATGGAAAAAGCCCAAGTGCCCATCGATCCACGAATGGATTAATAAATTGTGGTATATGTACACCATGGAATATTATGCACCCTTAAAGAAATTTTCTTCTAAAAGATGGAGACTTTACCTCTTTCATGTTTACATGGATGGAGCTGGAACATACTCTTCTTAGTAAAGTATCTCAAGAATGGAAGAAAAAGTATCTAATGTACTCATCCCTACTACGAAACTAATCTATGGCTTTCACATGAAAGCTATAACCCAGTTATAACCCAAGAATATGGGGAAGGGGGAAAGAGAGGGGAGGGAGGGGGGAGGATGGGCAGAAGGAGGGTGATTGGTGGGATTACACCTGCGGTGCATCTTACAAGGGTACATGTGAAACTTAATAAATCTAGAATATAAATGTCTTAATACAATAACTAAGAAAATTCCAGGAAGGCTATGTTAACCAGTGTGATGAAAATGTGTCAGATGGTCTATAAAACCAGTGTATGGTGCCTCAGGATCGCATAAACGTACACAGCTATGATTTAATAATAAATAAAAAAAAAAAAAGCTTTTGATTGTTCTTCCCTGCCATCCAAGGGAAGACTGTATACCATGACAAAAAGATCATTTCTACTTTAATATTCTCTGATTCTAATGCTGCTGCATGTCCTGGGCAAATGACATGCTCTTTTATTTATTCTTTTAAACATATAAAATGGAAGACAAAGAGCACAAATATTCATTTCCTATATTCCATATACCAACACTACTCAGGGCTTCCTATCACTAAACATCTGCAAAAATGCAATGTGTTGGTTAGCATTATTTTTACAATCTTTCACATGAAGAAATGGAGTCTTAATATGGTTAAATTACTCAGCTAAGTCACGTAGAACGTAGACAAAATTCACTTTGGCCTAATTGCCTGGCGAATACTTTTCTCTGCTATGTCAAATTTTCTTCCAAAATTTCTTTTTAATATTTTTGTAGAATTAACTAAAAGCTTTTCCATTAAATTCTAATCTTTCTCAGGGGCCTAGAAGGGACAAAGCCATGTTTTGTTTATGATTTCTGTTTTAGTGCAGACCCACAGTATAGCTACTCAGTGGCCAGAAAGGAAAAAAATAAAAAAATAAAAGAACAAAAACTTCTGTATAGGAGATCCGAATGCACTGTATAGAATAAAGAATCACAGGGTTCTGGATATTATGATTAATCTATTCATTGGAGAGTAGATAATTTTTATCCCTGTGGCAACTCTAATCCATAAATAGAGAATTCTAGGAGCAATGTATTGAGAAAGGTTGCTGATGAGATTTAGCAGGAAAAAAACCTGCTAGAATCAATTCTCAAAATCTAACATGAGCACTGAAGGTGAAAAGGGGGGGCATCTATTCTGAACCAGGTATACCTTGGAGATATTGTAGGTGTGGTTCTATATAGCCACAATAAAGTGACTATCGCAATAAAGCAAGTTATGTTATTTTTTCGTTTTCCAGTGCATATAAAAGTTGTGTTTATACTATATCATTGTCTATTGAGTGTGCAGTAACGTTGTGTCTATAAAAGCAATGTACATACCATAATTTAGAAAATATTTTTTGCTAAATAGTGCTCCTGATCATCTGAACCTTTGATGAGTCATAACCTTCTTGCTGGTGAAGGACCTTGTCTCATTGTTGATGGTGGCTTACTGATTAGGGTGATGGTTCCTGAAGGCTGAGTAGGCTGTGAGCATTTCTTAAAATAAGATGACAATGCTGTTTGCCATGTTGATCGACTCTTCCACTCACAAAATATTTCTCTGTACCATGTTATGCTTTTTGATAGCATTTTCCCCACAGTAGAATGTCTTTCAAAATTGGAGTCAATATTCTCAAATCTTGTCACTGCTATTGTAGCAGGAAACCAAAGCAGACAGAAGACTCCAGGCACCAGTTGGAAAAGGAAGCAGCTTTATTTTCTGGCCAGGAGACTGGATGGACTAGTGCCCTAAAAACCGAGTCAACCGACTTAATCTCTTGCCTTTCTTTTACACATTTTTTAGGGCTAGGCTGCACATGAAAGTTGTGAAGGATGTGAGAAACGTGATCTTGGGACTCAAGGGAAGGTCAGGTTGGCCCGCGCGCTTGGTACCGATGGCCACCTGTCCTCAAAGGCGACAGAAGGTTAAGGAAGTTACAAGGTTACTATCTAGGCCCAGCACATACCAAGGGAAGGGCATACAGATAACAGAGACATCTGCTGCAGTAGAGGTAGGAGTGTTACAGACTGTTTGGCTAATGCCTATACAGAGTGACTAGGACAGATCTTTAGCTCTGCTTTTACTCTCTTGCCTCATTATCAACACACTTTATGTATAGTTTAAATACTGTGTTGTCATTTCAACAATGTTCATAGTGTCTGCACCAGGAGTAGATTACCATCTCAACAAAACACTTCTGTGTCCATTTATAAGAAGTAACTCCAGCTGGGTGCTGTGGCTTATGCCTGTGATTCTAACACTCTGGGAGGCTAAGGCAGGTGGATGACCTCAGGAGTTAGAGACCAGCCTGAGCAACAGTGAGACTTCATCTAAAAAAAAGAAAAATTACCTAAGCTTTGTGGCGGGCACCTGTGGTCCCAGCTACTTGGGAGGTTGAGGCTGGAGGATCCCTTGAACCTAGGAGTCTGAGGTTGCTGTGAGCTAGGCTGATGGTAGGGCACTCTCGCCTGGGTAACAGAGTAAGACTCTGTGTCAAAAAAGAAAAAAAGTAACTCCTTATCTTTTCAAGCTTTATCATGAGATTGCAGGAATTCATTCACATCTTCAAGTTCCAATTCTAATTCTAGTTCTTTTGCTGTCTCCACAAGCGAACTAACTCTTGAACCATTCCAAGTCATTCATGAGGGTTAAAATCAACTTTTCCAAAACTCCTATTAGTGTTGATATTTTTAAAATGGAAAAGATGTTCATCTCTTTAATAAATTCAACAATCAGCATCAAATGGTGAACTTACTTTCTGGAGCAGGCGTCCTCAAACTTTTTAAACGGGGGGCCAATTCACTGTCCCTCAGACCGTTGGAGATCAGGACAATAGTTTTAAAAAAAAACTATGAACAAATTCCAATGCACACTGAACATATCTTATTTTGAAGTAAAAAAAACAAAACAGGAACAACTACAATCACCGCCTCATGTGGCCCGTGGGCCGCAGTTTGAGGACCCCTGTTCTAGAGTTTATAGCAGCAGTTTTTGTGGAATATCTTGTGCATGCGGTTTGTTCACTGAAACAACTGCGTGCTTAAACCTACTGAAACACGATTACTTTGGATATTTCCAAGTATAGTATATCATTATGTCATATCACTTATTGCTTAGAAACAGATTGTAATTATTGTAAAAATAAGTTTCGATCTGAATGTTTTATACCTGTTGACATCATAATTCTGTTGACATGATTTTTTTAATTCAGTTTTTACTATGCGATGTTGACATTTTGACTTCTTCCAACATATCGTGAATGTTCTTAATGGTAGAATGGTAATATGTTACAGAATGTTTTCAATTTATTTAGGATGCCAAGATCCATCAGAGGAATAACTATCTATGGTAGCTATAGTCTTACAAAACGTATTTTTTAAATATTAAGACTTGAAAGTTAAAGTCACTCCTTGATCCATGGTCTGCAATTGATATTGTATTAGCAGGCATGGAAACAGCATTGATCTCATATATATATATATATATATGTCAGAATTCTTTGGTGATTAGATGTGTTCTTGATAGGAAGTAGTATTTTGAAAGGGATCTTAATGTTTCTGAGCATTAGGTATTGAAATATGCAGTAAAGTGTGCCATAAACAGATGTGTTGTCATGTAAGCTTTGCTATTCTATTGAAGGACCACGGGCAGTATAGATTTAGGCGTCATTCTGAAGGGCCTTAGGATTTTGGAAATGACAATGGCTTTAACTTAAAGTTACCAGCTGCATTAGCCTCTAACAAGATCCAGCTTGGTTTTGGAGGATTTGAAGCCAAACATTTACTTCTCCATTGTAGCTATGAAAGTCATCTTCTTCCAATATAAGGCTGTTTTGTCTTAAATCTGTGGTTTAGTGTAGCCAGATTCATCAGTGATCTTAGCTAGATCTGGAGAATCTGCTGAAGCCTCCACATCAGACTTGCTGCTTCACCTTACACTTTCAGGTTAGGGAACCAACCCCCACCAGCTTCAGTCTGTGCTTTTGCAGCTTCTTCACCTCCCTGAGCCTTCATAGACTTGAGGACAGTTAGGACCTTTCTCTGGGTTCAGCTTTGGCTTAAGAGGATGTTCTGGCTGGTTTGGTCTTCTATCCAGACCACTCAAACTTTCTTCCTATCAGGTATGAAGCTGTTTTGTTTTCTTACCTTCTTGTGTGCATTTTAAAAAAATGTGTCCGTGGCATTCACAACTCGTGTATCTGTTTGCAGCTAAAGGCCTAGTTTTTCACCCTTTCTAGGCTTTTAACAAATCTTCCTTACTAACTTAATCATTTCTAGCTTTTGATTTAAAGTGAGAGATATGTGGTTCTTCTTTTTACTTAAACATTTAAAGAACATTGTAGAGTTATTAGTTAATATAATTTCAAGATTTTGTCTCAGGGAATAAAAACGTCTGAGGACAAGGTAAGAAATAGGAAAGGCTGAAATGGACCAGTCAAACATACACGTAATATTTATTAAGTTCACTGTCTTATAGGGTAAACCCTATAATAGTTATGATACTAGTGAAAAAAGTATGATATATTGTGAGAATTTACAAAAGGTGACAAGAGACACAAAGTGTGTGCACCTTGTTTATAAAAAAAGGCATTGATATACTCATTCAATACAAGTTTCCCACAGTTTTTAATATTTAGAAAGCCTAACATCTACAAAGCACAATAAAGAAAATTGCAAAATGAGGTGTGGCTTCAATTTCTAGCTCTTTCCTTATCAACTATATATGTGTGTGTGTGTGTGTGTGTGTAAATATATATATATATACACATGTACTATGTAATGTTGGCCAAGTGGTTTTCTCCTTTTATTTCTCATTCTATCATCTTAAAATTGTGCTAATACCCTGTTTTCCCGAAAATAAGACAGTGTCTTATTTTAAGGTGTGCTCCCAAAGATGTGCTAGGTCTTATTTTCAGGGGACGTCTTATCTTTCCTGTACGTAGGTCTTATTTTCGGGGAAACAGGGTATTTATCTCAGAACTGGGGAAGCATTAAATTAGTAATGTCACTAATGTAAACTGCCCATCTGAGCGTGCAGTTACTTCCTGCTTTATTGGGAGCTTTGGCACAGCTTGGATGAGCTGTTGGTGCTTCGTGTCTCTTGAGTCCACCACTTACCTTCATAAATGCAAGAATCTCTTTTTGGATTATTCCTTCCATCTGTTCTGGGAAGGACTAGTTATAAACAGGCTTTGGAGACCAACAGTGGTTGGTTTACTTTTGTTTCTGCCATGAAATCTGTGTGTTTGGGTAATTTATTTTACATCCATGAGCTTCTATTTCCTCACCTATCAAAGGTGGTTTCTCGTAAAAGATAAAATCACATGAGAAATTTTCTATCTGCATTGTTCTGATGTCTAGTAAAAAGTGGCTATAGTGATAAAATTGTGAACTAATTGTATGATGATTTTATGTATTAATATTATAATGACTGGTTCTAATGGTTTCTATTTTTATCATTATCTCCTAGCATAAATTTTCAAAGTACAATCCACAAAGTCATTTTTCATTCAACTCATACATAATTTTCTTCCTAATAATAAAGTCAAGCCAGTTTTAGATAACAGAAGGGTCTTGGTGGAATTAATCTCACTTTATATTCTAAAAGTCATTCTATTTTTTTACTATATTCCAAGACATGGCATATAAAAATGCCCAAATAGCTTTATGAACTTATATAAATAGTTATAAATAAATTAACTAGAAAAATTATTTCCTTCTCCACCAAATCCAAATATTTCAAATATTTAAAATCTCAAATGTCACCTCTGCAAAGTTTCTTTCCCTGATTACCCCATCTGAAATAGAGCCTTGAGCCCGTTCATTAAACTCTGTTTCTTTAAATTGCTTTTGCTTCATAGAATCAATCTTTACCTCATGCAATGTTACATATTTGTTTGGTCATGTACATTGTCTGAATCTGCCATAATGTAAGCTTCAAAAGGACAAGGAACTCATTGAGTTTGTTCTCGTGCAAGAATCTCCACACGTTATGATAAAGCTTGGTACACATGAGGTGTGTTGGGTTTTGTTTTCATTTCTTCTTCTGAAATATTCATAGATCCACAAGACATTAAAAAAAATAATAGAGATGCCCTGTGTCCCTTCAGTTTGTCCCAATGCTAACATCTGATATGACATTACTGTATCAAAATGGGAAATTGATACCATTGGCACAAAACAATGAACTAGACAAGAGGTCTTACTCAGATCTCACAAATTAGTGCATTAACTTGTTTATTTGAATTCCTTTTGATATAGCTACACAATATCTTACAACATTTATAGATTTCTGTAACCCCTGCACAATCAAGATACAGAACTATGTTCATATCTCATAGTATCCTCATACTACTTTTTATAACTACATTCTGTTTCTTCTTCCCTGACTTCTTACAATCACTGATCTGTTTCCATCTCTAGAATTTCATTATTTTGCAAATGTTATATAAATTTAACCACACTGTATGTTTACTTTTTCTTTTTACTCATCATAATAGCCTTGAAATAAATCCAACTTATTAAGTGTACCAATAGCCAATTTTTTCTCAGTAGTATTACATACTTTTATTAACTATACCATTAAATAAATCACACTTTCTATTATTTACGTACATTTTTCAAAAACATGTAAAAAATGTTTGCATCATTAAAAATGTCAATAAACTATGCTTATAAGGTACATGTCTCAAAATTATAAAGACCACGTATGAGAAACCCACAGCCAGCACCATACTGAATGGGGAAAGCTGAAAGCATTCCCCCTAAGAACTGTACCAAGACAGGGGTGTCCACTATCACCACTTCTATTCAATATAGTGTTGAAGTCTGAGCCAGAGCAATCAGGTAAGAGAAAGAAAACATCCAAATCAGAAAAGAGGAGACCAAACTATTACTTTTTGAAGATGATTTTATCTTATACCTAGAAAAGCCAAAAGATTCAACTAACACAATTTCAAATGATATGGCAAATACACACTGAATACCTCGTCCTTCAACGTCACTTTGTTTTTAGACCAAGGATGTCCTGCTACATTTGCATCAATATTGTTACCAATACTTACAACTTTTTCCAAGGTCTACCTTTAGATGGTAGCTTCAGCACAGAGATTTTGCTGATGCAAGATACAATGAAATGAGAGCATCTAGATCTGTTTGTATATATTTTATTTGTGTAATAAACCCTTCATGGAAGGTGTACTGTCTGTACATATACTCACTAAGTTTACCAAATGTAGTCTAACTTGATGACATATATCTTGAAAGTGGTTGAAGGTATCTGTTTCCTATATTCTGTTTCCAAAAGGGCCTAAAGCAAGTGACTACTTGTAGCAAAGAAAATCATCTTCTGTTATAACCTGAATGAAATGTGAAAACTGTGCTGAGTCTGTAGTATCAGTTAATTTATCCAAAGTGATTGAATAATATATATTTTCCTTTTGAATTATTGCATACAGTTCTGTTAAGTTAAAGACTAATTTATACTGTTGATCAGTTATGGTTCTTCTTGAAAGAGGCAATTGTTTGTACTTGGAAACATGGCAGTATAAACATCCTAAAACTTGGACAATGCATTTTTTCATAATTTCTACATCACGGAATGGCTCTCCTTTTTTCCTGGGTATATAAGCTAGTTTATTGAGTGTCATTATTCCCAAGTCTTATTGCTCCTTGGTTTTATCTTTTAATTTCTTTTATCTTTGTTCTTGGCTCTTATCCTTTAATTTCTGCAATACAGCCTCTCCCTTGAATTTAAAATATTTGTGGTCCTTATGAGTGCTATAATGCTGATGAGTGAGCATCAAATTTATATACTGTTGATATTGCAATATTACAAAGCAAGCAAATATAATTTTATCTCTAATAGAAAAAAGATATTATTGCAATTACCAGTCCTCACTAAAAAATCTGTTTTCTTCCTTTAGCATCCCTTGGTCTTCTTCCATATGATGGCAGTTAACTATATAGGATTCAAAAAAAATAACTGCTGAACTGTGCAACTATTCACAAATTCAATTTCAATCAGAAATATAGTGACTGTTATCAAAAGCTTATAACAGACTGGGGCACTGAATCACCCTAAACTCTCACCAACCAGCCTCATGCAGTAGTGGTTATCAGTCAAGTGGGGGAAATTAGAACTAAATCATGAGTGTAGCAGCTTTCACTTTATCCCTTATGGGTCAGTAATGTTCTAAATTTGCTGGTCAATCTGGGAGGACTATTTCATTGAAATGTAATTTGTTCTTTGGTATTTTAAACACATTCATTAAAAAAAATAAATTTAAAATATAAAGAACGGGCTTGGCACCTGTAGCACAATGGTTATGGCACTAGCCACATACACCTAGGGTGGCGAGTTTGATCCTGGCCCAGGTCAGCTAGACAACAATGTAAACACCAACAAAAAATAGCCAGATATTGTGGTAGGCACCTGTAGTCCCATCTACTTGGGAGGCTAAGGCAAGAGAATCACTAAAAACTAAGAGTTTGAGATTGCCGTGAGGTGTGATGCCATGACACTCTACCAAGGGCAACATAGTGAGACTCTGTCTCAAAATAAATAAATAAGAATAAATAAATGAAATATAAAGAACAACCCAAAATGTATTAATAAAAATAAAAGGATTTGTTGTATAAAATTTGGATTCCACATGTGGTCTTAAGGTTGCACGTTCCCCACCCTTGGTGTAGGAAATGTATTTTTGACTAAGACCTCAATGGCAATTAAAGTAACAACAGAAATATATACCAATAAGTGGATCTTGATTAAATTAGAGAGTTTCTCACAGTTAAGGAAATAATCAACAGAGCAAATAGAAAACCAACAGATGGGAGAAAATATTAACAATGTATACATGTGATAAAGGTCTAATATCTTGAATCCATGAAGTCAATCAGAAGAAAGGAAGTCAAACGACCCCACTGAAAAGTGGACAAAAGGTATGAAGAGAAGTTTTTCGAAAGAAGATATACAAGTAACCAATAAACATATGAAAAAATGCTCAGTGTCACAGATCATCAGGGAAATGCAATTTAAAACCACAATGAGATATCACCTTACTATGTTAGGATTGCTTTTATTAAAAAGTCCAAACAATAGATACTTGTATCGTGAATGTAGTGTTGATGGGACTGCAAATTAGTGCAACTTCCCTGTCATCTATGGAAAACGCTATGGAGATTCCTCAAAGAACTAAAAGTAGACCTATCATTTGATCTAGTAATTCCACTACTTGGTATCTACCCAAAGGAAAGGAAGTCATTTTATCAAAAATATACCTGCACTCAAATGTCTATCACAGCAAAATTCATAATCACAAAGATGTGGAATCAATTCAAGTGCCCATGAATTTCATGAGCTGATTAACAAAATGTGGTATATGTATACCATGGGTACTATTCAGTCACACAAAAAGATGAATCAATGCCTTTTTCAGAAAATTGGAAGGAATTGGAGACCATCATCCTTTGCAAAGTATTCCAAGAATGGAAAACAAACATCACATGTACTCTCTACTAAATTGGAGCTAATTGATGTGCACATGTGCACACAGGGAAATAAGTCATTGTAAACCAATAGGGGTAGGGAGAAGCAGCTGGCGCAAAAACATACCTAACAGGTAAAATGAACACAATTTGGCTTCTGAGCACCCTTATAGCCCTGACTCAAGCCATGTAACAAAAATATTTGTACCCCCCTTAATATTTTGAAATAAAATTTTGCATTATTATCACTTTGTATTAACCACCGATTCTCCTGACAAGGACACTGTATACTCTAGTACATAAATTTTGAAAACGTATTTTCCTCATGACACAACCCCAGAAATAGTATGTGAACATCTTGCCCAAGTGAGCAGGTGCACCAGCTTCATATGGCTGGTACCTGTCACAAGTTCCCTTTCTTCTCCACTAATTGTGAACCAGTCATATTCACACACACCAATGAAATCCTTTTCCTCTCTCTCAATCACTTCTCCACCTGTTTGGTTGAGTCTGCTTCCTGGGAGCTCCCCCATTATGGACCTTTGAGTAGCATGCCATCCTTCCTCTGGAGGATCTGTGAGTCTAACAAACCCTTTAATTTTATATGCCTCTCTGAGTATAATTTCCATGGCGGTGTTAGAATGATTTTTAAAGACCCCCAAGGGGGACTTGCTCCCCCATTTTATATACAGTACTTCAGCAAGTGGTGCACATTTCTAACAAGAAATTTTGATTAACTCTGGTCTCAGCTGCCAAGTCAAAGAAGGTTCTTGATCTTTATTCTAGTGATGCTTTAGTGCTTATGGTCTTTCAATGCTTTCCAGAGTTGACGTATTATCAGTGTCTAACGCCTGGAATGGCTTTTCTATTCACATCCTTTTGACTTCATCCTCTTACTGTTCACAGAACAGTCAACTTTCTAAGTGAATTTAAGAGGGAAGTAAATCTTCACTAAACTGGTGGTAAACTATCTTATTTTGCCTTTAAAAAATCTTTTCAAAATTCTTCTTGTTTAATATACATAGTAAAAGGAATAATCTCCAAAATTTCTGATCTATTTAATAGTAGATATGGAATAAGATCCTGAAATATGAATTTTAATGCATTATCCCAAGGAACCATGGCATGCTTTGAGAAATACCAGAATGATTTAAGGAAAGCAAACAATAACAAAAACAAGAATCTCAGTGCTGGATGATACATACAAAAATATATAGGTTAAATAGTCTTTAGCTAATGACTTTCAAACTTTAATTATTCAGTTACTTGGGTGGCATAAAACAATTGTTGATTATTTCTACTTCCTACCGCCTGCCCCATATGGGCTGCCTCTCAAGCCATATTAGTCTGCTGGTATATGGCTATCATCATCTTTTCTATTCCCTATATGGAAGAGAGACACTTGAACTGATGGTTGTTACATACCTAGTGTATCCTGGACTCACCATATGCCACCTTCTCATTGCTCACAAGAGCTCTTTGAGGTAGGCTTCATTTTTTTCTACAGTAGACTAGTAAAATGAGATTTAGAGTTACCATATCTTATGGACTGAATGTTTGTGTCCCTATAAAATTAAAATCCAGAAATCCTAATGTACCAGTGTAATGATATTTCAATATGGTGCTTTTCAAAAGTAATTAGGTCATAAGGTGGAGGTCTCATGAATGGGACAGTGCATTATGAAAGGATCCTCAGAGAGCTTTCCTACTCTCTCTCTCACTCTTTGCTTTTCTACCATGAGAGAGTACAGCAAGAAGGCAGCCATCTACAAGCCAAGAAGTCCCTCACCATACGTCTAACCTGCCAGTGCCTTTGTCTTGAACTTTCTATACTCTAGAACTGTTAGAAATAAAGGTTTTGGTAAAGCTATTCAGTGTGTGTTCTTCTGGGGTTGCAGCCCAAACTGACTAAGATATACAACTTGCTTAAGAGCCTAAAGTAGATGGAGGCAAACTGAGAGTGCAAGTTGAGATATGTGGGTACAAACTTTGTATCCCTTCTTTCTCACCAACTACCACTTGGCTTCAAATCTTTATTCAAGTTTCCTTTATAACTTAAGTTTCATGTTTCATTCCCAGATATTCATATGGGTGCCTCATTGAGAGGAGGAGCACTGACAGGTAGACATTACTGGGTCAATGGTAATTGAGAAAGGCATTACCAAATAATGCATGCAGAAAGTAAGGCTACCTTAGCCCATAATTTTTTTTTTAAGGATTTAGTTAAAGGTAGAGTTTTTATTATTGAATACCTCTTATAAGTAAAAAAATACAAGTAGTTGCTAAACTTAAAAAAATATGTTATCTTAATGCATAAAACATAGAAAATAGAGGGCAAGCAGACATTAATAATAATAAAATAATAGGAGGACCAACTCATCTTGTTTTGCTGGGACTGACTCAGTTTTCAATTGAAAGTCCACCTCCTAGGAACTCCGAGTTGCAGGTAAACTGGTACACTTGTTAACCCTATTGGTATGGAATTACAGTTGGGACAATTGCAAAAAGCTGAGGGGAAGTATGAAGTTATAGTGTCTCATGATAGGGAAAGACCTGGATAGAGGACTAAAGTATATTCTCCATGGATAGGGAGTATGAGCTAAAAGATGAAGATAGACAAGGTAATTAACCAGACATATATAGGAGACAGAAGAATTCTAAACGGCGAAACTGACATATGAGAAGTATCATGGTGGGAAAGAAGCTGTTTAATATGAGACCTAAATAGAAGCCAGGGTGGCTGAGGCCTAGGAACCAAGTTGCTCATGGTAGCAGGTGTGTGTGGATTAGACAACATGATTCAGACAAGGCTCGGCAAACATTTTCTGTAAGGCTGAATTCTAGGATATGTCCCGAGGTTTACAGATACTGTTGTATAGACTTCTTGTCCTAGACAAGACATCAAACACTTGTCTAGGTTCTGCTAGAAGAGAATTTTGCAGATGTAATTTAAGTCCCAAATCAGCTGAAATTATCCTCTTGGGCCTGACTTATAGCACAAATCTTTAAACCTTAGTTTTGGTTGTTGGAAATAGAGGACTTCAGAGATTTACAGCACAAAGGTTTAACTCACAGAACATTCTTGATTACTGATTTGAATATGGAAGGGACAATGTGGAGAGAACTGTGAGCAGTACCAAGACCTGAAACCCATTAAGAAACACCATTACAAACTATTAAGAAAACAGCAATCTTACAACTCTAAGACACTGAATTCTTCAAACAATGAGGTAAATGGAAGAGGACTTGAACCACAAATAATATAGTCGCCCTGGTCAACATCTTGATGTTGGGCCTGTGTCACATCCCACTTCTGACACCACTTGTCAGGGCCCAGGACTGGTCAGGTCTTGGGCCCAGCTTAACTAGGTTCTGGATGTGGATCGCTAAATTACCTTGCTCAGTTCCCTTAGGTGCCTGAGGGCTATCTACTTTAGCTGGAAAGACAGAGAGAGTGTCTTAGAGAGAGTAAAGCAGTCTTCTTAGAAAGATAGATCTTAGTCTTTAGTAGATCTTGGTAATCTTCAGCAGAGAGATGCTGGGCTGGCATTCTGTAGGCAGAAGAGGAGACAGAGTCAGAGGAAGTGAGTCCATGATAGAACGTGCACGCTCCTGACTGCCTTCCCCTCCAGCCTAATATAAGGCTGATCTCATGCCTCTCAATACCACAGGTGTAGTGACTGCCAATTCACCACTGCTGTCATCTCTTGAGCTCTCATGCTTCTTAGGAGAGCTAAATCCTGCTCCATGCCCTTTCCACCACCAAGGTGTTCCATTATTGAGCTATACTGGTATTTCTTATAACTCTCACTCCTCCTAGCCATAGGCTATATGGGCTGCTACAGTCCTGAGACACCTCAAACAGAGAACAGTCACACACCATGCTAACTTCTCACACACAGAAACTGGGAGCTAATATTTCTCTAAAGTTTTAAGCTGCAATTTTACAGTAACAGAGAACAAATTCAGGGAATATATATAGTCGTTCTCTTCATTTTGCAGGTGTAACATCCTCTGTTGCAACTACTGAACTGTGACATTATAGTGCAAACTCAGCAATACAGAGTATAGAAATGAATATGTATGCCAGTATTCCAATAAGACTTTATTTACAAATAAGCTTTCAAATGTATTTGACTTGTGAGGCACAGATTTTATATTCCTAATATAGAAAAATACATGTAAATAGTCAAGCTAATGAAAATGGAAACCATCTGTGGCTTTAGCATGGAGATAAATGATTGATTGTATCTACATTTTGAAGATGAATCTGCCTAAGATTTTAATAATGAATGAGGGAATGGAGTAAACCAACATGAAAACTATACAATAATTGTTGGCTATTGCAATTGATTGCTTTCCCTAGGAGGATAATTATTGGAAGGGTAACAGGGGAAGAATTCAATCTGTGTATGACTGTGTATGTGCATGTGTGTGCATATGTGTGTGTGTTTGCAAGCATGCACATGCATAACCCCTCTCCACCCCCATAAAGATAGAAGTTGTATAATTTTTGGCAATTTTGCTTTATGTGAATAGACAGATTCTGCAACATCTGTAATATAATTCTAAAGAAAGTGGTCAAGCTTCATCTATAAGAATAGCTCCAGAGTGATTAAATGATTATCTCCTGTACCTAGTGGATTCACATGATTTGCAGGGAAGAGAACAGCTCTACTGACTCAGTGATTTAATGTCTTCCCCCTAACAACTTGCAAAACATTATGAGATGTGAGAATGATACCACCAGAAACATTTAAAAATAGTCTGAAATTGATCACTACTGGACAATAGCTTCCTTTTTGCCTCACCTCTTCTCTTACATGGCTGTTTGAAATGCTGTTTTTAAAAGTCTTTTTATTGTTTTTCCATTCCTGAGATACTTCACTTAGTATAATTGTCTACATTACAAAATTTATCCATGTAACAGAAACCCTTGTGCCCCTTAATCTTTTGAATTTTTTAAAGTCTTTTTATTGGAGTATTTTCCTAGGCACTTAGTGGTTTCTTATGTAATAAAACACCTAGTTCAGTAATTGACACGTTGTAGGCGTCAAGTAAATGTTAGTGGAATCAGAATTTAACTTGGCTAAAATAGACACTTTTTTATTGAATATGGGTTTGAAATACTTAAAGCAAGGTCTATAATTACAGCACATACCAAGTTACATACAGCTCAGCATTACTTTTCTTTAAAAAGAATGCAAAAGGATATGAGAAAAATTGTTGCAAGACGTATTTTTTGTTCTCATATGTGTTGCTGGGAGCTGTAATTCAATCCCTTGACTGCTCTTTTCTTGTACCATTTCTTCAGTGATATGTTTACAGCAAGTAATTGAGGGATGGGGTAACATCTCCCTGAGGGACAAAGGTTTATGTTTTCTGCTTGCTATGAAATAGGGATTTCTTTGCAGTCACAAACCAAGAGGGTGTGGGTGGTAGGGGTCAAGGACACTGATTCTTTTTAGTGATACAATCCACTATGTATGCAGGCATCTATGAAGGCCCTCTGCATGGATTAGGGCATGGCAAATGGAATGACAAAAGCACGTTAATGCTCATGCTACTGGCTGTGGCATGAGAAGTGAAATTCTTTGTCTTTGACCAAGGAGTTCATGTCTTCTGCCAGTATCTGCAAATGAGTATCAGTGTTTAATTTATTAGATTATAAATAGAGAATAATCAAATCTCTGTTCATAAAAGTCAGTTTTATATTTTGCTTATGGTTTTATATTTTGCATAGATATTCCAGGTTGATGACTTCTCATAATATATTCCCAAATATTTTCAAATACTTATGAAAGGCTGCCATTATTAGTGATATAAATAATAAGGACTTTATGGTTGATAAAACATTTTTAAAAGTTTGCTTTAGTTCTTCACACTTTTAGGTAAGTAAAGAAAATATTGCCATTCCAAATATAAACAAAAATTTATTGCTCAAAACATTTTCTATTATTTTTTCAAAGCAGTGTAATGTTTAAAACCTAGGTTCAGTACTTACCATTCAAAGATTAGCCCTTGTCCGGTTTAAAAATATCATTTACAAAAATGGCACAGGGAGAAACACACAATTATTTCAACTTTTAGTTGTTGAAATTAGTTCAGCTTTTAGTTCACAATATTTCTCAAAACTTATTTTATGAGACTTACTGTATAACGTTGTATCGTATGTGTTCTGTCTCTGTGTGTGTATGCATGTGGAGGAATCATAATCAATAACACAGACATAGCAGGTGTACTGGGGATACTTGATTAGGATGCCTGTTTCCTTTTATAAAGTTACACATGTCACTTGTTTGTTTCATTTTGTTTTACACCTTAAGGAAATTTATTGAAACAATTATGGGATTTTAATTATATTATTGGTGATTGTGACAAAATGCAAAACGCATAATGTCAGGAAAAAACTTAACTGAATGTCCTCTATTCTCTCATAGATACCTTGATATCAGAACCTCGAATTGAACCAAATCCCAGGTTACTCTGTTTCTCTGAGGGAGAAAATTTAAAAAATTATTTAATGTACGGATTCATATTTGGATTTATAACATGAATACCACATTTCAAGTTCATGAGTAACCTCTCTGTGTTCTCTAGTGTGAAGGCCATGGATTTCTTATTGATATATTGATTGAAACTCTTAATTATCAAGACTAAAAGGCAACTAAAGGGATAAACTGATGAAATGCTTTAGGTAAGAGAGAGAAATTTGCTCATTTTTAGGATTTTGGTGGCTAGTGTGCATGCACACACACGGATAAAAATGAGAAAGCAAGGGAGCGAGAAAAGGAAGGTTGAATGAAGAGGTGAAGGAAACTCTTCCTCGAGAGAGTCGATGAAGCAGGCATGAGCCTTAGACAATCTCTGGATTGGTTTCTTTTCATTCAATCAAAAGATGTATTTATAAAATAATAGACATAGAGGAATAATTACAAAATTTTGTATGTATTGATAAGGAGAAAGAGAGAAGGGATAGCAGGCACAAGGAGATAGGGAGGGAAAATTGCATAAAAAATAAAATGAGGGCTAAAGGATGATTAAGAAAGAGGAAATGGAAAAAGGACAATGAAGAGAGGAAGAGAGAGAGGTAAGAAAGAACAAAGAAAAAAAGGAAAGATGGAAAGAAAGTAGGAATAGGAAGGGAAAGAAGGAAGGAAGGAAGGAAGGGAAGAAGGAAGGAAGAAAGGAAGGAAGTCAGACATTTATTTTAGCCTCACTTTCTGCATGTTTAGTAAATCAACAGGAGAGACTAAATTTTACAGCAGAAAGAGAGAGGAGAAAATGGTTGTTTTTTATACACTTGACTTAACAACTCCTGGTCTTTCACTGGCAGCCTTTGCTTATTCCCCTGACAGCACCTGGAGAGGGTGCCTGTAGAACATGGAAGGAGTGGTGGGAAAATATGACATGTGGCACCAGGGCAAGATCTGATCCTCGACAAATGAAATCTGTCAGCCATCTCTTCAAAGGCTGCCACCTTTCATATCCCTGCTTGGCTGAGCTAGCTTTATATAGAGACTTATTGTATTATTCAGCTGGTTTGATTTTCCTTTTTATGACATCCCTCCCCTGGAGACCATCCATCTCTTTACAGTCTTGGAGAATGACTCTAACTGAATGATATTTCAATGTAATTTACAATTCTCTACTGTAAACACAAATGTGGATTGCTTCTTAGCACTGGAAGGAATGCTAATGGCCAGTCTTAAGCCTCTATTATTTTGAATGACATTAGTATCCAGTTAAGGGATTTATATGGGCAAATTTAATGGAGCTGAAATAAAGAAGAAAAATAAACACCAAACAAACATAAACTCTTTAAAAGAAAAAGAAAAAAAAAAGAATAGATTTCAGCTTTCTTTAGTCATCAGTTAATTTTTTTACTAGTAAACTTCACAAGCAGCAATGAGAATGGAGTGAATAAGTTACAGTTTGGGCTCATTAACAAAGTTATACTAAATAGCATTCAGATATGCATCTTTGTGAAGATGCCAAAAACTTTAAAATGAACTTATTCCATTGACCCAGATTGTTAAGATTTTAATTCTCTCCAAATTTATTAGAGATTCACAACAGTTCCTATCAAAAGAATAGTAGGCTTCTACATTGTTTTTGATTATATAAATTTAGAGGAAGACTTCTATGGAAATTTAAAAGACGAGAAAGAAAACTTAAAGAAGAAAAAGTCAAGGATTTTTTACCTGATCACAATACCTACTATAAAACTATAGTAATTAAGAAAGCATGACAAGGGGTGGTGCCTGTGGCTCAAGGAGTAGGGCGTCGACCCCATATACTGGGTTCAAACCCGGCCAGGGCCAAAAAACTGCAAAAAAAAAAAAAGGAAAAAAGAAAAAAGAAAGCATGATAGGGGCTTAGAAACAAAAATAAATCAAGGGAGTAGAGTACAGAAATAAACCCAAACACACAGAGTCACTTGATTTACAACAAAGCCACTAAAGAAATACAATGGACACCAAAAAAAAACATTTTTTTTTTTTTAATAAATGATGTGGGAATACTTTGGATTATGTAACTAAGAGAGGAATTCATGGGTGATGAGGCGTGCTTAACTTTATAAGAAACTGTCAAACAGTTCTTCAAAGAGGCGGCATCAGGAGATTCCTGACGTCCCATTATCAGCCAGGTTTGCCATTGATATTGTCTCCCTAGTTCTTTCCAGCCTTTCTGGAAGGGGTGAGGAGACATCACATAGCAGTTTTTATGTTCATTTTCTTAAAGACTAATGGAATTATTCACTTTTCATAACTTCATTATGCATTGAAACATCAGTTATATGAAATGCCTTCAAGTATCATGCCTACTTTTCTAATGGATCACCTATATTTTCCTTATTGATTAGGAAGTCTTATTTTATGTATTCTGAATATAAGATACATATAGTGTGAATATATTCCCTCACCCCACTGGGTTATCCACTCTCTTCATGCAGCCTTAGAATAAACTGAAGTTCTCGACTTTAATATAATTTAATGTACACATTTTTATTTCTTTCATGGTTAGCACTTTCATGGTGTCATTTAGAAAATATTTTGTTTTTTTCCAAAGTAATAATAGGATTCTTTCTTGTTTCTTCTAAATAGTTCTTTGTTTTCACTTTCATATTTAATTATATAATATATGAGGAATTAATATTTGTTTTTTGGTGATTGTCAAGGGTCAGGATATACTTTTTCTTTTTCTTATGGTTGTCCAATTGACCCAGCCTTCCCACATTGTACTTCAGTGTTGCTATTAGAGAGTGGTAACAGATTTCAGAAGAGAAGAGAGGTGATTTTATTTAGATAGTCCAAATATTCATGTGTACCATTGTCTAAATAATGTAAAAATCCATTGAGCCATCAAATAAACGCTTATGTACTTTACTTGATCTAAGTAAACCTTAATATACAATTAATTGTATATATACATGCATATTCCTATAATATTGATATTAATGTTTTAAGTTAATGATATTTTATATATTTCAACTCTTTGGGGGTACATAAGGTCCAACAAGGAACCTCTAAGAAAAACAGCAGAATACCTTAATAATTTGTTAAGACTTACTTAAACTGTGTTAACTGGCTTATTGTACCCTCAATGAATCCCCAACAATAAAAAAAAAAAAAAAAGACTTACTTAAACTGTGGTGGACATCCCAGACACTGAAAAGTAACCACTTCCTTGACTAATATATCTGTTCATGAATCAGATGGTTTTCGGTACTTTCCTTCAACTTAATTCTAGGAGTAAGTCATGGATGTGTGCACTGAGAGATCTCAAAAAGTTTTGACAATAGGAGATTATGAGATTTTTGAATTGAAAGTTGGAAGGGTTCACAGCATGGAGTGATTTTATGTGGAAAAGCTCTTTTTATATGATAAACGTATACTATAAATATGAAGTACTCAATGTGTATATGATAAATTTTGAGTACTCAACATTTATCTGGGGTTAAAAAAAAGTTATGGCTTGTTTTGGTCTCTGTCTTATTCTATATTAATAGATAAAAATTCCTGTTGCATGAATGAGATGAATTTAAAACTTATTTTATTATTAAAATTTATCAAAAATTATACCAATATTAATTATACTAACCCAAATAGTTTTTCAATAATAGGGCTTTTTGACTATAGGATGCTATAATCTGGAAATATTGTTTTTATGTACATTATTTATAAAAAAATTACATTTCATTGTAAAATTTTGCTATATAGTGAAAATTAAGATACTTTGAGGAATAAACAGTTACATTAGGAAAATCTTTTTTGGGATAGTGAAAAGAAATAAGAGTTCAAGTACAAGAAATTTGTTATAAAATTTCTGCTTTCTTGTTAATTTATAAAATGATTAAGTGACTGGATATATTTCATAAAATACATCAAATGAAATAGAAATCCTATACCAAGTGTTTTGCAATGTCTTAAGTATCTTATCTAGTTGAGAAATTTATAATGAAATGATTCGAGTTGCTCATGATAATTTAAAAAAGATTAGGATTAGTGAACAGTAAACTCCAGTAATCTTTAAAAAGAGTTTTAAAACCCTCACATCCTTTTAAAGCAATCCTCCTTCTAGTGCCTCGATACTTGAATGCTTGGCTGACAAACTGATGGGAGAAATTCATTCACTTATTCAATTCCTGCCTGGTTCTGGGATTGACTGCTGGATGACTACCTGCCTGGAAAACTGGGTGGTCAACTTGTTGGCTGACTGGGAGACTACTTGCATGGGTAATTATTTGACTATTTAAGCAATTAAAGGGACAACAAGTTGTACAGCTCTCTTATATTTAACCCACAGGCTGGTTGGCTGCTGGTCTGACTGACAGTTATCCTGACTGAATTAATAACCAATGATGCAAGATTGAAATATTCTAGAGATGTTTTCAGCTGCATATTCCTACTCACCCAGGCTGAAAGATTATGCAGAAAACCTGACAACATTTGTGTTGTCAGGCACTGCATAAAACTCACAGCTCCACTTCGGAAGACATATTATACCTGAGATACTCAAACTTCTGATGTTTAATATTCTACAGCCAGAGACCACTGGAGAAGAATTAGAGGCTCTGTCTGTGGATGGTCTGATGTGTGAAGGTCAAAAGTAAAAATCATCCCCAAGGTGTCTGTGGCAACCTACAGAAGCCCACCCTTAGGTGGTGATGGTGAAGATGATTAGTTGTTTTGCAGAAGTCAGCACATTCCTTTTCCATGTTAGACAAATGGGTAAATAATTTTCCTTCGATAACACAGGTTCATAAGTGTATCACTATGGAAGTTTTGAGGCAGGATGTGTACGGTCCATTATTTCATTTCCAAGGAATACAGTCGACAGTGTCCTTTCTTATTCACATGTGCAAGTTTCAACTTACTCAGCTTATCAGTGTTTCTGGGAGGGCTTCATTTGATTCCATACATGCGTATTTTATGCTTCTTGATCTTCGTATATCCCAAAACTTTATTAATGACATACATATAATCAGATCCACTGTATATTTTTAGGTACTGAATCATATAAAAATTAAATGACTAAAAATTATCTAACTACATTCATCTTTCTGTTAGGGGACTGATCCTCTTCTTCTGTCTGATGGTATTACCCATCACAATGCCTTGTTTCCCTACCAACTGATGGTTCTGTGTCAAATCCTCCTTCCAAAGAGTAAAAAGGTGGACTTAACACCATAGATTATGCCATGTACTTAGTAGGAAATTCTCTAGTTGCAAGGATTGTTTGGTGTCAAGTTTCTGAAGCCTCTCTTCTTAAACCCAAGAAGCTTGCCAATAGATAATGAAGCAAATAAAAAGAAAGAAGAGGTGAGAGAGAGAGAAGGAACAATACGAGAAACAAAGTAGATAGAGGAGAAGAGAAAAAAAAGAGAAAAGAGGATTCAAAATTGTTCAATTTCAAATCTTCTTTTCAGACATACCCAGATCTACCATTGCAGTCGCTAATAATGTGATTCAATGAATATCCTTCTTAAGCCAAATTTATAGTTAGAAAACCATAAAGATATCTCCAAAAGACTCTTAGATTTGATAAATGAATTTAATAAAATCTCAGGTTTCAAAATCAATGTACACAAAACAGTAGCACTGATATCTATATACCAGTAACAACCACGCTGAGAATCAAGAACCAAATCCCCTTTACAAGGGCTGCAAGACAAACATATAAACAAACAACAACAACAAAAAAGATATGTAGGAATATATTTAACCAAGGAGCTGAAAGAACTCTCTAAGGTGAACTACAAAACACTGATGAAAGAAATCATAAATGATACAAACAAATGGAAAATCATCCCATACTCATGGATTAGGAGAATCATTACAGTGATTACAATGAAAATAACCATACTGTCCAAAGCAACCTCCAGATTCTATACAATTCCTATCAAAATACCAACATTATTTTCCACAGGATTATGTAACCTTAAAAGAACCCAGATAGTCAAAGAAATCCTGAGCAAAAAAAAAAATAACTAGGGGCTCAATTTACCTGACTTCAAATTATGGTACAAATTGATACTAACCAAAATAGCATGACACTGATATAGAAGTAGAATACCTAGACCAATGGAAAAGAACAGATTATCAGATACAAAGCCATTAACTACAACTGCCTGATTTTTGACAAAGCATTAAAAAAACATGTGGTAAGGAAAGGCCACTCTATTTAATAAATAAGTGGTGTTGGGAAAATTGAATCACCACATGCAAAAAAACTGAAACTGGATCTCTTTCTCCCAGCATAATAAAAAAAACTCTCAAAATGGATAATAAATGTAAAACTTGAAACCATGAAACTTCTACAAGAATACCAATGAAAAACTCTTCCAAACATTGGTCTAGGCAAAGAATTTATGACTAAGACCCCAAAAGCAAATGCAGCAAAAACGAAAATAAATAAATGAGACTTAATGAAGCTAAAAAGCTTCAATGTGGTAAAATAATTAATAGAGTAAATAGTCTACAGAAAACATTCACAAACTATGTAGTGCATCTGACAAAAGACTACTACCCATAATTCATAAAGAACTCAAATCAGCAAGGAAATAAAACAAATAATCTCATGAATTAGTGAAGAAATAATAAGAAGAGACATTAAAAAAAAAAGACACACATGGTCAACAAACATGTGAAAAATGCTCATCATCACTAATCATCAGGGAAATGCAGATTAAAACCACAATAATATGTTACCTTACCTTAGTCAAAATGGCCACTATTAACGTACAAAAAAAAAGCATGTTGGGATGGATGCAGTGAAAACAGAATGCTTATTCAGGGTTGTTGGGAATGTAAAATGGTACAACCTCTATGGAAAATAGTATGGAGATAGTTCAAAGAACTAGAAGTAGACCTACCATTCAATCCAGTAATCCCACTTTTGGCTATCTACCCAAAAGAAAAGAAGCTACTATATCAAAAAGACAATCAACAAGAATATTGTTGAGCAGAACAGTACTACCAATCAACCTAATCTAATTGACATTTGTAGAATAATTTATCCAACAATAGCAGCATGCAAATTCTTCTCAAGTTCACCTGAAACCAAATTGACCACAATATGTGGCATAAACTATACCTCATCTAATTCAGAAGCCTAAAAATCATACTAAGTGTATTTTTGTATTGCAATTGAGTTAAACTAGAAATCAATAACATAAAATAAGTAGAATCACAAAATATTTGTAAATTATTAACATACTTACAAATAATATATGGTTAAGTAGGGGTGTCATAAGGAATTTTAAAATATTTTAAATGAGACGATAATAGAAATTATAGAAATTTATGAGATATAGAAAAAACAGTGCTTGCAGGAACTTTACAGCATTAAATATATATAAGAAAAGAATAAAGATCTATAACTGATATTCTAAGCTTCAACTTCAAGAAATCAGAGAAAAGAAATGTTTAAGGTGAAAGAAGCAGAAAAAAAAGAATTAATAATCAGAGCAGAAATCTATTAAGTTATAAACAAAACAATTACAGAGAAAGCAATAAAAGCAAATGCTGAATACTTGGCAAGATAAGTAAAACTCATAAACCATTAGCTAAGCTAGTGAAAAGCAAATGAGAGGGGACAACATTTATCAAAATCAAAATCAAATGAGGGGTCATCATTACTAATCTCCTAACAATTAAAAAGTTAACAAAGAAATACAATGAACAACTCTTTGTTAAGAATTTGATAATTTAAATGAAGTGGAGAATTGTTTTGTAAGATGAAAACTATTAAAGTTTATACTAAGTGAAATAGATACCTTGCAAATCCCAGTCCCTATTAAATGGCACTCAATAATTAATAACCTTCTAAAAAGGAAAACACCGTGCCCAGATGTTTTCACTGGTGAATTCTACCACACATTCAATAAAATAATACCAATTCTCTACAGAATTATTTCTATTTTACAGAAAATAGAATTAAATGTACCACTTCCCAAATCATTCTATGAGGCAAGATCAATATTAATACCAAACCACATTGATATTATAGAGAAGGGAAACATTATAAACCCATTATAAGAAAGAAAGAACCGTTCAGATTAAGATTTCTCATGAACATAGAAACAAAAAACCTCCTTAAAACATGAGTAAATTGAAGTCCAAAACATACAAATAGAATTTATGTAACAACATAACCAAGTGGGATTTATTCCAGGAACACAGGATTTTTCAACACTTACGAATCAAAAGACTAAAGAAGAATAAAATTATATAAACAATAAATCTGAGAAAATTCAACAAATGTGTATGATTAAAAAAAAAAAAAAAAACAACTCTCACCAAATCTGGAATAGAGAGAAACATCCTCAACTTGATAAAGAACTCCTGCAAATAACCTTCAAATAACATCATATTTAAGGTTAAAAAGTTGGATGTCATCCTCCCATGTTTACAAGCAAAGCAAACATTTCTTTTATTACCACCTCTATTTAAGACCTTACTGAATGTCCTGACTTGTGCAATAAGACAAGAGAAGGAAACAAAATGTATACAAACTGGGAATAAAGTTCTCTATTTGCAGATGTCAAAGAAATACAGGCATTAACTGAAAGAGATGCCAATGACCAAAGCTGAAATAAATTGGGTGACACAGTAAATAAAGTAGTACTGCATTATAACACAAAATATAAAATAAATATTCATAAGGGTATACTTACATAAGTGTGATCTAATCAATATGGTGGAATAACAGACAAATGTCCTGTGCAGAGGAAAGCCAAATAATTAAAATTATGGTCACTCCATAAGAGGCAGACGGTAATTGCCAGTCCCTAAGAGAGGGCTATGCGCCAGGTGGGGGTGGCTTAAGCCTGTAATCCCTAGCACTTGGGGAAGCTGAAGCAGGTGGATTGCTTGAGCTCAGGAGTTCAAGACCAGCCTGAGTAAGAGCGAGACCTCATCTCTACCAAAAATAGAAAAACTAGCCCAGCATTGTGGCAGGTGCCTGTAGTCCCAGCTACTTGGAATGCTGAGGCAAGAGAATGGCTTGAGCCTAAGAGTTTGAGGTTGCTGTGAGCCACGGTGATGCCAAGGACTTTACCCAAGGTGAAAGAGTGAGAATTTGTCTCCAAAAAAAGTGACTGTGAGCTATGCATAGTGATTTTTCCAGACAATAGAATATAGAAAAGGGGGGGAAAAGAGAATAACTTTACAATGAAGCGATCTGATAAATAATTCCTCAAGCCAGGTGATGAGTCATATTGATTATATGTGACCTTTAAATGAAGTGATAGAAATGGCAACTGCTCATCTCTGTGGTCTTCCTGCCAAAAAAACTTACCCATTCTAACTATGGAAAAAAACATGAGACAGAAATACCAACTGAGAGACTTTCTACAAAATACTTATCCAGTAATCCTCAAAAATGTCCAGGTCTTCTAAAACAAGGAAAGTATGAGAAACTGTCAAAACCCAAAGGAACCTAAGGAGATAGGACTACTAAATGTAATATGGCATTATGAATGAGCTTTTGAAATATAAAAAGAACACTGGTGAAATCTTAGGGAAATGTGAATGAAGTATGCACTTTAGTTGATAATAATGCATCAAAGTCAGTTCATAAATTGTTACCAATGTGTCATGGTAAGGCTTTAAAAAAATGACAAATTGGGTGTGAGGTATGCAGTGCTTCTCAGTAATATCTTTACACTCTAAATTTATTTTGCAAATCTTAAACAGTTGTAAAATTATATTTATGACTCATCCATCTAGATTGAAAAAGAGAGTCCATTAGCGAGCTACTGAGGTGAATGTGTAGGGTAGGATTTGGTGGAATGGGGATGAACATTGTAAGAAAGGTGTTTGGGAGCATGTTGAAGCAAAAATATGCCTTAGGAACTAAAAAGCATTTTGTACGGCTGGAAAGGAAAGGTTGAGAAAGTATGTACAAAAGGTAAGTTTAGTGATGATATAGGTAAGGGCCATCGCATAAAGGACCATTTTCTTAGACTTTACCTTTAGGATAATGGAACATCTTCCAGGATTTGGAAGCAGAAAAGCAACCTGATCAGGTTTTCCTGTTGGCAGGGTCATTCTGACCTAGAGGACCTGAAGGAGTTTAGACCAGGGTGTAAAAGAGTTCACGCTAAATATTATGGAGCCCAGATAGGTCCAATGACAACAGAGGTGCAAAAGCGTGAATGTGGATGGGAAATTATACACATGTGTGCAATTTTTGAAATATCAAATATGAAAAGAGATTTGGAAAAAATCAAGAGTATTTGGAAAAAATCAAAAGTATCATATTGAAGGTTAAAAAGCTGGATGCCATAATCCCATGATTGTTTCTCTCTTATGCAACTAGATTCAGAGCTAGGCTTTTGTTTTTCATGAGTAAATCTAATCTAATGCTGCTCTTTATAGCCATTCTATCATAGGTATGTGTGTGGTGGGGTAAGTGATGGGAAACAGAACATGAACCATGTTTATTCATAGATTCCCAGGGAATAGCTATTCTGTTTTATAGTAATAAGGAGATATCAAAGTTAACTGGCACATACATAGTTTTTTTTTTTCCCAAAGAAAAAAAAGACCACCATTTGTCTAATATTTTCCAAGTGACAGATAAGGCATTTCAAAGCATGTTCACATTTAATCTTCTAAGTGACCTTATAAAAGCATATTAGAATTCCCATGTTTTAAGAAAATAAGCATATGATAGAATAAAGAAATTACTCGGGAACTGAAATTATTAAGTATGATAGAATTTTGATTTAAGACTGTTTGCCTAACTCTGAGTCTTGTTCTTTTACAGAATATCACATAAAGTCCCAGTAACATAAGTCCTCAGTGTTATTGTAGAAACAGGAAATTCAACAGAAAGGGGTTGACCCTTATTTAAAAAAAATAATAATCTTTGGAATTTTCTTTTTTTTTATTTCAAATGTCATTATAAATTTTATTTATTTATTTATTTATTTATTTGCCTGGTGAAGTCCCTCTATTAATAGTGTCAGAGGACATTTATGAGGAGTATTGAATAAGCACTAGTGAATAAAGTTTTTTTTTCCCCAAGGCTTGTTCCTTCAAAAGCTTAAGTCATTTCTGTCCCAGTGGTTTTTGGTGGAAGGAATGAAAGAGCTCATGATGACACAGTTCAAGAGTTACTACATAAATCAGGCAGTGTGAATGATCTCATTATCTGGTTATGGATCCCTGCTTGCAAGGAGCTTTTGCTAAAGGTAAATCTACAAATGCGTCAACATAGGGAGGACCTTCTAAAAGTCAACTCCCATTCCAATATTAGATGATGGGATGTGTGCGGTGACACAGGACAGATTGGAATCCTCTGTGGTGCAGATTTATCACTTTGAATGTGACTTTTCTATACTCTGATATATATATGACAAGAGAATGTCACCAAGTAGGTAGCAAGGAGAAGTTCAAGTAATATTAGAAAGAATATGCAGTTACTCAATGGGAAAGAAACACATCAGCTCAGGTCTCTGGGCCAATGCAATAAAACAGAACATACTACAAGGTTAGCTTAAGCATTGGGACTTAGATTGTATTTCTTTCCATCACAAAAAATGTGAATTTCAGGACTTGACTTACATTTTTTTAAAAATGACTACAATTAGGTCCACCATGAGAAATACTGACCCCCAAATAAAAATATAACTGAACTTTGATCAGACATAGAATGATCCAGATATTGTGCTAAATGCTTTCTAGGAGTTACCACAGGAGAAAATCATTGTAACTTCCCAAAGTAGTACTTTCACCATTCCCATCAACTGATTAATCGTGAGTGCCTGAAACATAGTATGTGCCAATTAAGCCAGATCTAAGACCAATTAGTCTCATTCCAGAGTCCATAATTAAGACATTGTAACCAACATCCATTCATCCTCTTCTATATTTCAAGGGATGTGTATCATGTCTTCTACTTGGAATATTTCTCTTATTCTTCATATTTTTGTGGATCATAATCTTTTCTATAGGGTACTAAATTTGGTAACTTTCAAAAGTAATTTTTTTCTTTTTTTTATTAAATCATAGCTGTGTACATTGACATAATCATGGGGCATCATTCACTAGCTTCACAGACTGTTTACCAAGTCAAAAGTAATTTTTAAATAATTATTATTTCAAAGTCTGTGCCCCTTGCATCATGTTTTAATAAATAAGAAAGTGGTTATTACCTGCCAGATACTTAATAAAACATTTTTATGTTACTTTATTCTATTTTTAAATGGAAAAAAGTGGGGGGAAAGCTGCTTTATAAATGTATTTGCATCTGTATCAATATGTACCG
Source organism: Nycticebus coucang (assembly GCF_027406575.1). Classification (NCBI taxonomy): domain Eukaryota; kingdom Metazoa; phylum Chordata; class Mammalia; order Primates; family Lorisidae; genus Nycticebus; species Nycticebus coucang. The sequence continues at coordinate 161,745,494 of NC_069781.1, forward strand.
AATGTCTTGCATAGTTTAAATACTTAACATATATTAAGTGAATAAATACATATGTAATAGATTTGGGCATGAGTCAATGATTGAGAAGGTTTAAATATACTGTCGAGATTCATGAACATGCCTCAAGACGAGTGAGCAATGGGGTTCTGGTTATTTTCCCATGTGTTCTGCTTCTGTACAGCTAGGTTGCAAGAAATAGAGTTCTAGAATGTATGACATACATTTGTTATACAATTATTTGTTGCTTGCTCAATTAAAATTGTGCAGAAAAATATCTAAGTTTAAATCCTACCTTATACAATTTATGAGAACAATTCCTTTGGAATATTCTTAATGCAAATTGTTATGGTCATTTGTGAAAATATCCTGCATGGGAGACATACCAGGGATGTGATTTTTTCATTTGTGGCAGGGGTGGGAGGCCCCATTAATTTAGCTATAATTCAAGAAACTTCAACTAGATATAGTTAAAAATGTACATTATTTTGTAAAAATTCTAACTACCATGTACTCCATAATTTAAAAAAATGAAAACTATCTCCTAATTTTTAAGTTAGCCAACCATAAATAACTTTGTTGTGTCACTGTTGGTCACCAATGACCTTTGCTCACTGGGGAAAATAATCATTCTAAATTTCCTTTTGAAGAAACGTTTTGAAAAAGATAGCCCTTTTTGAAATGCTTTAATTTTTTGCCACATATCATATATAGACTTAGTTTTACCTTGCAAAGAAACAGTCGAGTCACATGATATCACACACAAATGGTGCATTCCTAAAGAAGTCTTCTTTGAATAATTTACATTTACTGTTCTACATAAAATTTCACTGTCTGTTCTCACAGACATAAAATTTTGGCTAACACCCATCCCTGTGACAGCCAAGATATTTTAAAATGGTACAGCATATACACAGTGAATACTTCATCATTCAACTTTAGCATGTAATGAAACTGATGATGTCATGTTGGATTTGAACCAAGATAGTTAAAGGAACAAAAGGAGATCACCAATACTTAAGACTTATTACAAGTTAAAATAATAGTTAGATTTTGATGATGCAAGATACAAATGAAAATAAATGAGAGCATCTAGATTTGTTAAAACATTTTTTTTTTAAGCAGTTCTGGCCAGGGGTGGGTTTGAACCCACCACCTCCGGCATGTGGAGGTCTACTGGTGCCCTACTCCTTGAGCCACAGGCTCTGCCCTTGTTAAAGCATTCTTTTACCTGTATAATAAACCCTTCATGTTTTCCTGCCATGGAAGGTGTGCTATGTGTACATTCACTCATTGAATTTACCAAATTCAGTCCAACTCGAGGGTATCTATTCCTTCTGTTAAGTTGAAGGCTAATTCATGCTGCCAATCAGTTATGGTTCTCCCTGAAAGAGGTGAAGCATCCTCCAACATCGACAGTGTGTTTTTTCACAATTTCTAAGTCACTAAATAACTATAGAAGTTGTTTCGGAGGCATTATTTCCAGTTCCTATTGCTGCTTGAAAGAATGATCTTTGTTTTGCTTTTTATCTTTTAATTTCTGAAATACAGCTTTTTGTGACTCCTCCTCAAATTTGAACTATCTGTGGTTCTTGTATGTGTCCTAGTGCTAAAGAGCATCAAATTTTATCAATGTTGATATCGCAGTATCACAAAGCAAGAAAATCTTATTGTTAGCAGAAACAAGATACTGTTGCAATTCCCACTCCTCATTAAAATATCTGCTTTCTTCCTTAAGTGTTCTCTTGGTCTTCTTTGACATGATGGTTGTTGAGCAGAGAGAACTACAAAATACTGTTGAACTGTGCAACTATTCTCAAATTCCACTTCAAACAGAAACACAGTGAACCACTGTCAAAAGTTGGTGACAGTCTGGTTACCAACAGGCTTCCCTAACCTCTCCCCCACCAGCCTTGTGCAGTAGTGGCACCATTCAGGAAGGGGCATTTAGAGCTGCTAAATCATGAGCTTAGCAGCTATCCATTTAGCCCTATGGCTTTCTCATGTTCTAACTGTTTCAGTCCTATAGTGCCACATGGCCTGGAGTCTACAGGTTCCCCACCCATGGTATAGAGTAACACTGTTGTTTTTTGGAATAGCTACACTGGTGGGCAATCCACACAGTATTCGGGCTTTTCATTCTCTCTCTCAAGCATTGCTTCACCTTCCAATGTACCAAGGACAATGCATCGTGATCCACCTTTGCTCTGTAAAGTATTATTTCTTTTATTTTTATATATTTGTACATTTTTATTGCTTTATATGATTTACTTTCTCATATAATATACCTGTTTTTCTTGATTTCCTGTCATTTTCTTGATTTTCAGCAAAATCTTCTAAAATTTAAGTTATTAATCATTTGTAGTTTCTTTTTTGTGTGGTTTTTGGCCGGGGCTGGGTTTGAACCCACCACCTCCGGCATATAGGACCGGCGCCCTACTCCTTGAGCCACAGGCGCCACCCTGTAGTTTCAAATATTGCAAATAACTTGTCCCAACTTGTCACTTCTCTTTTACATTCATCTGTTTTTATTTTTTGAATATACATCATTTATTTCAATGGAACCTAATCAATAGATTCCTTCCTTATATAGTTTATATTTTATAGGTATTGATGAAAGAAATTCTGTCAGTGAACAGTTGTATTTATTATTTTCTCCACTTTCTATTTATAATTCTAAATTGCATATTTAAATATCCAAACTCTTTATGATTTATTTTTGCATAGTAAGAGGGATTTGCATTATTTCCATACAATGAGGGTTCTCTTAATCAATGTATTCATAAACTAATTAGTTCTTTCCTATGTGAGATTGATTTCCTTTATGAACCCAGACACTTATCATCATTTGATCTTTGATAAGCCTATCAGAAATATAAATTGGGGGAAAGATTCCCTGTTTAACAAATGGTGCTGGATGAATTGGCTGGCAACCTGAAGAAGACTGAAAATAGACCCACATCCTTCTCCTCTAACAAAAATTGAGTCTCAATGGCTAAAGGACTTAAACTTAAGACATGAAAGTATAAAAAATCTTGGAGAGAGTGCAGGTGAAACACTTGAAAAAATTGGCCTGGGAGAATACTTTATGGGGAGGACCCCCCGGGCAATCAAAAATACATTACTGGTATCTGATCAAATTAAAAAGCTTCTGCACTGCCAAGAACACACTAAGTAAACAAGTAGACAGCCCTCAGAATGGGAGAGGATTTTTGCAAGTTATATTTCCGTCAAAGGTCTAATAACCCGAATCCACAGAGAACTCAAACTTGTTACTAAGAAAAGAAACAAGTGACCAAATTTCACTGTGGGCAAGAGACATGAACAGAAGCTTCTCTGAAGACAGGTGCATGGTCTACAGACACATGAAAAAATGCTCATCATCTTTAATCATCAGAGAAATGCAAGGCTATCATAAATTCTTACCCACGAAAAATCATTTTCTAGGGCGGCACCTGTGGCTCAGTGAGTAGGGTGCTGGCCCCATATGCCAAGGGTGGCAGGTTCAAACCCGGCCCCGGCCAAACTGCAACCAAAAAATAGCCGGGCGTTGTGGCGGGTGCCTGTTGTCCCAGCTACTCGGGAGGCTGAGGCAAGAGAATCGCATAAGCCCAAGAGTTAGAGGTTGCTGTGAGCCGTGTGACGCCACGGCACAATACCCGAGGGCGGTACAGTGAGACTCTGTCTCTACAAAAAAAAAAAAAAGAAAAGAAAAATCATTTTCTAGGTTATTTATTTCTTTTATTTGTCTCGTCAGACAGAGTAACCAATTTTAATAAAAATTTTGGTATATATTTTATTTTTTATTTTTTTTATTAAATCATAACTGTGTACATTGATATGATCATGGGGCATCATACACTCGCTTCACAGACCATTTGACACATTTTCATCACAATGGTTAACATAGCCTTCCTGGCATTATCTCAGTTACTGTGCCAAAACATTTACATTCTACATTTACCAAGTTTCACAAATACCCCTGTAAGATGCACCACAGGTATGATCCACCCATCTCCCTCCTTCTACCCACCACCCCCTCCCTCCCTCCCTTTCCCACTTCCCCCTGTTGTTAGGTTGTAGCTGGGTTATAGCTTTCATGTGAGAGCCCCAAATTAGTTTCATAGTAGGGCTGAGTACATTGGGTACCTTTTCTTCCATTCTTGAGATACTTTACTAAGAAGAATATGTTCCAGCTCCATCCATGTAAATATGAAAGAGGTAAAGTCTCCATCTTTCTTTAAGGCTGCATAATATTCCATGGTGTACATATACCACAATTTCTTAATCCATTCGTGGATCGATGGACACTTGGGCTTTTTCCATGACTTAGCTATTATGAATTGGGCTGCAATAAACATTCTGGTACAAATATCTTTGTTATGTTGTGATTTTTGGTCTTCTGGGTATATGCCCAGCAGAGGAATTACAGGATTGAATGGCAGATCTATTTTTAGATCTCTGAGTGTTCTCCATATATCTTTCCAAAAGGAATGTATTAATTTGCATTCCCACCAGCAGTGCAGAAGTGTTCCCTTTTTTCCACATCCACGCCAACATCTCTGGTCTTGAGATTTTGTCATATAGGCTAGTCTCACTGGAGTTAGATGATATCTCAAAGTAGTTTTGATTTGCATTTCTCTGATGATTAAAGATGATGAGCATTTTTTCATATGTCTGAAGGCTGCGCGAATGTCTTCTTCAGAGAAGTTTCTCTTCAAATCCCTTGCCCAGCCTGCGATGGGATCCTTGTTTTTTTCTTGCTTATACGTTTGAGTTCTCTGTGGATTCTGGTTATTAAACCTTTGTCAGTGATATACCCTGCAAATATCTTCTCCCATTCTGAGGGCTGTCTGCTTGCTTTACTTACTGTGTTCTTGGCTGTGCAGAAGCTTTTTAGTTTGATCAAGTCCTAGTAGTGTATTTTTGAAGCTGCTTCAATTGCCCGGGGGGTCTTCCTCATAAAATACTCGCCCAGACCAATTTCTTCAAGCGTTTTCCCTGCACTCTCCTCTAGTATTTTTATAGTTTAATGTCTTAAGTTTAAATCTTTAATCCAATGAGAATCTATCTTAGTTAATGGTGAAAGGTGTGGGTCCAGTTTCAGTCTTCTACAGGTTGCCAGCCAGTTCACCCAGCACCATTTGTTAAATAGGGAATCTTTTCCCCACTGAATGTTTTTAATTGGCTTGTCAAAGATCAAATAGCAGTAAGTAAGTAGCTGGATTCATCCCTTGGTTCTCTATTCTGTTCCAGACATCTACTTCTCTGTTTTTGTGCCAATACCATGCTGTTTTGATCACTATTGATTTGTAGTAAAGTCTGAGGTCTGGTAGTGTGATTCCTCCTGTTTTGTTTTTATTTCTGAGTAAAGTCTTGGCTATTCGAGGTTTTTTCTGATTCCATATAAAACAAAGTATTGCTTTTTCAAGATCTTTAAAATATGACAGTGGAGCTTTAATAGGGAATGCGTTGAAATTATATATTGCTTTGGGTAGTATGGACATTTTAATAATGTTGATTCTTCCCAGCCATGAGCATGGTATGTTTTTCCATTTGTTAACATTTTCAGCTATTTCTTTTCTTAGAGTTTCATAGTTCTCTTTATAGAGGTCTTTCACATCTTTTGTTAGGTAAATTCCCAAATATTTCATCTTCTTTGGCACTACTGTGAATGGGATAGAGTCCTTAACTGCTTTTTCAACTTGACTGTTGTTGGTGTATATAAAGGCTACCGATTTATGGATGTTGATTTTGTAACCTGAGACGCTGCTGTATTCCTTGATCACTTCTAAGAGTTTTGTAGTAGAGTCCCTAGTGTTTTCCAGATACACAATCATATCATCTGTGAAGAGCAAAAGTTTGATCTCCTCTGACCCTATACGGATACCCTTGATCACCTTTTCTTCCCTAATTGCGGTGGCTAAAACTTCCATTACAATGTTGAAAAGCAATGGAGACAATGGGCAGCCTTGTCTGGTTCCTGATCTGAGTGGAAATGATTCCAATTAACTCTATTCAATATGATATTGGCTGTGGGTTTGCTGTAGATGGCCTCTATCAGTTTAAGGAAAGTCCCTTCTAGACCAATTTTCTTGAGTGTTCTGATCATGAAGGGATGCTGGATATTATCAAAAGCTTTTTCTGCATCAATTGAGAGAATCATATGGTCTTTGTTTTTTAATTTGTTTATGTGCTGAATTACATTTATAGATTTAACGTATATTGAACCAGCCTTGAGATCCTGAGATAAAACCAACTTGGTCATGATGTATAATTTGTTTGATGTGTTGCTGGATTCTGTTTGTTAGGATCTTGTTGAATATTTTTGCATCTATATTCATTAGTGATATTGTTCTATAATTTTCTTTTCTTGTTGGGTCTTTTCCTGGTTTGGGGATCAGGGTGATGTTTGCTTCATAAAACGTGTTGGGTAGTCTTCCTTCTTTTTCTACCTTTTTGAACAGGTTGAGTAATATGGGTACTAATTCATCTTTAAAGGTTTGGTAGAATTCTGATGTGAAATTATCTGGTCCCGGGCTTTTCTTTTTAGGGAGGTTTTGTATAGTTGATGCTATTTCTGAACTTGATATGGGTCTGTTCAACATTTCCACTTGATTCTGGCTATGTCTTGGAAGGTGGCATGCTTCCAAGTATTGGTCAATTTCCTTCAGATTTTCATATTTCTGAGAATAAAGTTTCTTGTAATATTCATTAAGGATTTTTTGGATTTATGAGGAGTCTGTTGTTATTTCGTCTTTGTTGTTTCTGATTGATGAGATTAGAGATTTTACTCTTTTTTTCTGATTAGGTTGGCCAGAGGTTTATCTATTTTATTGACCTTTTCAAAAAAACAGCTTTTTGATTTATTGATCTGTTGTATTATTCTTTTGTTTTCAATTTCATTTAATTCTGCTCTAATTTTGGTTATTTCTTTTCTTCTACTGGATTTGGGGTTGGAATGTTCTTCCCATTCCAGTTGCTTGAGATGTCCCATTAAGTTGTTAACTTCCTCTCTTTCCGTTCTCTTGAGGAAGGCTTGCAGTGCTATAAATTTCCCTCTTAGAACTGCCTTTGGGGTGTCCCAGAGGTTCTGATAGTTTGTGTCTTCATTGTTGTTTTGTTGCAAAAAATTGGCAATTTCTTTCTTAATCTCATCTCTGACCCAGCTATGATTCAGCATAAGGTTATTTAACTTCCATGTTTTTGTATGAGTATGCAGATTCCTGCTGTTACTCAATTCATGTTTTATTCCATGATGGTCCGAGAAGATGCAAGGAATAATTTCTTTTCCTTTAAATTTACTGAGGTTAGACTTGTGACCTAAAATGTGGTCAATTTTGGAGTAAGTTCCGTGGGCTGATGAGAAGTATGTGTATTCAGTTTTGTTCGGATGAAATGTTCTGTAGATGTCTACTAAATCTAAATATTGGATGGTTAGGTTTAAATCTAAGATTTCTTTGCTCAGCTTCTTTCTGGAGGATCGATCCCACACTGCCAAAGGAGTGTTGAAATCTCTGACAATTATTGAGCTGGAGGAAATCAAGTTACTCACGTCTGTTAGAGTTTCTCTTATAAATTGAGGTGCATTCTGGTTGGTTGCATAGATATTAATAATTGAAATCTCATCATATTGAGTATTACCCTTAACAAATATGAAGTGACCATTCTTGTCCTTCCTTACTTTTGATGGTTTAAAGCCTACTGTATCTGCAAATAAAATTGCAACACCTGCTTTTTTCTGATTTCCATTTGCCTGAAATATGGATGACCATCCTTTCACCCTGAGTCTGTATTTCTCTTTTAAGTTAAGATGTGACTCTTGTATGCAACAAATATCTGGCTTGAGTTTTTTTATCCAGTCAACTAACCTATGCCTCTTTAGAGGACAGTTTAAGCCATTCACATTAATGGAGAGTATTGATACGTCTGGTGGAATTTTGGGTATCGAGTTTTTCAAAGGTTCAGTGGACATTTTTAATCCTTTCGCCAGTGTGGAAGTTGGAGTTTGATCCAAAGTTTCTGAGTGAGTTTACTTTTGTTGTATAGGATTGGGTTGGTCATTGTGGAGGATAGGTCTGAGAATATCCTGAAGAGCTGGTTTACTTATGGCAAATTTTTTCAACATATGAATGTCATTGAAGTATTTAATTTGTCCATCATAAATGAAACTCAGTTTAGCTGGATACAAGATCCTGGGTTGAAAGTTATTTTGCTTTAGGAGATTAAAAATCAATGACCACCCTCTTCTGGCTTGAAAAGTTTAGGCAGAGAGATCTGCAGTTATTCTAATGTTCTTTCCTTTGTATGTAATGGTTTTCTTTCACCAGGCTGCTTTGAGAATCTTCTCTTTCATATTAACTTTAGAGAAGCTAATTATGATATGCCTGGGGGATGAGTTATTGGGGTTGAATCGTGCTGGTGTTCTGAAGCTGTCTGCTATCTGAATTTCAGATTCTCTAGGCATATCTGGAAAATTTTCTTTCATAATTTCATGCAGAAGGGCCTCTGTGCCCTTTGAGGCCACTTCATCATTCTCCGAAATCCCAATTATTCGTATATTGCTTTTCTTTGAATTATCCGAGAGTTCTCTGAGTGAATGATCCGTTTTTGCTCTCCATTTCTCTTCCTCTTTGAGAGATTGGGAGCTTTCGAAGACTTTATCTTCAATGTCAGAAATCCTTTGTTCTGCTTGCTCCATTCTGTTGCTGAGAGATTCTACTGTATTTTTCATATCTTTGAGGGCTGTAAATTCTTGCTTCAGTGTGTCTAAGTCTTTGGTGGTTTTGTCTTTAAATTCGTTAAATTCTTGAGACAACTTTTGAATTTCTCCTCGAATTCCTAATTCTATTTTATTAATCTTGTCTGCAATCCAAATTCTGAATTCGATTTCTGAAATCTCAGCCAGTTGTTTATGAACGGGATCTTCAATCACATCTGCCGTATCTTTTCTTGGGTGGGGGGGTTTGACCTATTCTGGGTATTCATGTTACCAGAGTTTTTCCACTGATTCCGCCCCATGGTTATTTTACTCCCTTTGATTTTTCCCCTGGGGCTTTATCGAGGGCCCATACAGTGTTGTAGCCTTAGAAACTGGGGCCCTGTATTGTGTGGTGGGGTGAAGTGGTTCTGTCTTGTTTTCAATTGGTTTCTGTTCGATCCTATTGTAACATTTGCTCTGGCTTGAAGTCTCGGCTGTGTGGAAAAACCAGCAATTAAGTCACCCCGCCCACCCACCTCTGGCACCAATTTGAAAAGGAAAAGGAAAATCAAACCATCCTACAACCGCATACCCAGGGCACCTCCTGAAAAGTCCTCAGTCTATTAGTTCAGTTCAAAATGTCCAAATCGATTGTCTCAATCGGCACCTGTCTTGGGTGGGAGAGTTCAAGAGGTCTCTGGGAACTGGATCACAGGGGTCTGGTGATTCCTGTGATATGGCTTACTCCAGTGCTGCGTGGATTCAGGAGGAGCCACCTAGCAAATAGATCAGTCTGGGAAGGTTGATGTCTCCTTCCCCACTTTGCCCCTCTCTCAGACCCAGTCACTGGTATCTCTGCAGATGGCTAACCCAGTTGCCTGTAGTGAACAGATACTCCAGGGGTTTGCACCTGCCTGAATTGCAAGGAAGTATGCCAGGCCCCTGCAGTCTGCCGCTATCTAGCAGGAGGAGATGGGGCCTGACATCTTTGAGTGCTTGATGCAGGTGGTGGGAGGGAGGTGTTCACTCAGGCTTAGCCCCATCCCTGATTGATGTTGCTAACAGAACAGAACACAACAGACAACTTTGCAGGGTTCTTTCTCTGTTTCTGCTAAAATCGCCTACAGAAGATGGGCTGTTCTGAGTTCAAATGTCTTTGCTGCTGGAGGTTTGTGTCCAATTGCCTCTCTGAGTCGGCCCTGCCCTGGAAGCTTCCCGGGTTTGTGAGCAGTGTCAGGCAAATCCTTTGCTCACTGGTGGCCTCCTCTGGTTGCCCCGGGAGACAGGGGGTGTGGCTTCAGAATATCCAGAAATGAGCCGTTTTGCTTTTATTTGCATCCTTGTGATCACAGCTTGCCTCAGCGGTGTTGATGTGCGTTCTTCAACCTTCTCTCTTGGTGCAGCTCAAATCCACCAGGATACTTAGTAAATTCCTGTCCCTTAACTCTCCTTCTGGACGAGAGCCTCTGTTGAAAGCTGGCTTCAGTCTGCCATCTTGTCTCTCCCCCCGTTGGTATATATTTTAAATCTAATCATGTAAATCTATGCTTAAAATTTTTTTTACAATTGCCTTAAATTGGCATGAGCCTTTCCTTCCCTACATAGATTTTCTAGATAAATACAGTCAAAATTTTATTAGACTTCCAAACATTTAAATTTTATAAGGGATAATTGGCAACCTCATAATATTACCTAACACTGTTCACCAATGTGTTACATATTTTTTTATTCAGTTTATTTTTGGCTGAATTTTGTTATTTAATTCTTCAATCTTTAATTTATCTCAGTCTTATAAGTTTTTCAACATTACTTATCATAACTCATTCTGATTGTAATCCCTAGACAGTACATGTCACACACCTAAATTTAATAATGACATAGTAATAATGAGTTCTGGGAAGGATATTATGTTTATCCAGAAGACTGGAGTTCAAATTATACTTTTTCATCAATTAGTTGTGTACTTTGAAAAGGTATTATACATATGTGTATGACAGTTTTCCTTTTTAATGTATTAACAAGACAACTGAGGGTTTGCTTGTAAGATTCTGATTGAAATATGTAGTATATGCATACCAATGTCTAATGATAATCATATTATATTCCCTGTTTAATCACTAAGCAAGATATACATATAACAAAATTTCTCACATATCCCATAAATTTGCACAAAAACATTAATAATAAGTATTATTACCCTATTTCCCCAAAAATAAGACAGTGTCTTATTTTAAGGTGTGCTCCCAAAGATGTGCTAGGTCTTATTTTCAGAGGATGTCTTATCTTCCTGTAAGTAGGTCTTATTTTTGGAGGATGTCTTATTTTCAGGGAAACGGGGTAGTAGTATGAGGAACCTACCATTTACTACCAGGTTAAATTCTTTATATGCATGAACACTGACATCAATGAAATCACTCATGTCAATGTGTTTTATGTTCACTGTGCCACGAGTGTTACCTTTGATTGTTTTAAATAGGTACACACTAGTTTTAGAAGGTGGCGTATTTATAATACTATTAGTGTATTTAAAGAGTTTTAATGTGCCAATGTGTATGATCTTGATCAAAATTAGCAAACACTCTATCCTGTGCATAAGATGCAAAGATTACTATTATTTTTATAGATAATTAAGCTTTTGCTTTAGCAATTTTCTTTAAATTTTCCCTATTTCACATAGTTTGCTCCGATATTTAACTGTTTAAATACTGTACTGAACTATTAAACAAGACTAAATAACAGCATTTTTCTTCTGCTATAATTTTTGTGGAATCTCAACCATTTTCAAAGTTTTCAACAATTAGTGTGGAAGAAGGGGCATTTGTAGTTTAAATTCAGCCAGCAGAATTTTATAAAGGAAAATTTCCTATTGTCTGAGGTTTCTATTTAGTCAAAAACTTTTTTTTTCCTTCTTTGTTCTGGTTAAGAGTCTCACCTCACTATTATAATTCTTTTCAGAAACTAAGAGAAAAACAGGCTACAGAGTGGAATTTGTTTATGGAAAAGCATTCTACTGCTGTCAGCTCAGCCGCATGAGTTGAAAAACTTACTATGTGAGTGGGAATTTAATGCTAACACCTTGGGACTCATTGCCCAACCATGGATTTTGTCAGAGAAACATATGCAGCCTCTGGGAGAGTGCGTGTACTTTAGCAAGAACTTTTTAGAGTCATAGGCTGAAAGTTTCACAGGTCTAAAAGTGTCTTATTGCCTTCTCCTATATTACACGGACAGCAGACATAATTCATTCACACTGGCTGCAGCACTCATTCATGATTTGTGTTGCATTTGGTCATAAAGTTTCTGACATACTTTTTATTAAATTTAATATAAATTTCTCACTAAAGATTACAGTCAGATTCCAAAATGGTAAGGATACTTTGGTCAAGATGCCCATTTGTCTATTTTGTTTTCAGTTGTGGTGTTTAGTATACTTTTCTGCCGGCTCAGAATAACTTCACCTATGAATTTTATATTGTGCCATATAACTTTGCATACCTTGAAGACAAGGACCAAATCAGAATCATACACAAATAATGACCAGGAGGAATTTAATAAGAGTTCAGTGCACAGAGAACGAATCAATTTTAGATGCAGGTGACCTAAATTTTAGATTTTTCTTAGCCAGTAAATAGCTATGCTGTGATAGGGATATCATTTTTCTCTCTATACCTTAGTCACTACGTCCTCCTCCTCCCTCCCAAGCATAATAGAGACAATAATTCAGGTGATACTTCCATAAAAAAGGTCAATAAAAAGTGCTTCTAGATATTTCCTCAATATCTCTAAGATTCTCCCTAAGATGCCTGCACATTCCCTGCATATTTGTTTTCTTCCATTTACAAAGGAGGCTTTTCTATCCTAACACTACTGAATTCTTACTATTGGCTTTGTGTCTTGAGATTATCCCCATTTTTGCATTAATCCACACCCTTTCCTTAATTTCTAACTTTTTTAACTTTTTTTTTTTTTTATGGGGCCGGTGCCCTACTCCTTGAGCCACACGCACCGCCCCTTTTCCTTAATTTCTAAATTAAAACTGTAAGAGAAACAATGACAATAGAAATCAAGAACAAACACCAACACAACTTTTGCATTGCACAGGCTCGTACTATACAGTTTTTTAAAGGAGAAAACATCATATTCACATTCTCAAAAACCAACAACACCAAAATAAAAAATTAGGGTAAAATATCAGGTATTCCTGTTCTGAGAAATTTGCAGAAAACAAGCTGCACTAACTGCTAAGTAATTTGTCTACTCAATTGTCTCTTCCCACCTCAGTTACTTTCTTTACATTTCCTTGTCTCATCCCTCACCTGACGCTATCTCCTTTGAAGCTCTATTCCTCTCCTCTCCCTCTTTCCCTGCAGCACTGATTATTTTTAAGGGAACATACTATTTATTAATTTATTTATTAGGCATATATCTGTTCTGTCTTCAACTCACATTCCAACTACAATTTAAGCTAAAAAGGGACTATGCTTTTCATCTTTATATTTGTTTATGTGTTTGTATATTTATTTCACTGATGGATCTAAGCACCTGCAGCAGTTCTTTGCACAGAAGTCATTCAATAAACATTTGTTCAATGAGTGAAGAAACAGGTTGTTGGTGGTAAATTAAATTCTTCTCTATTTTAGAAGAAGTGGGGGGTGGATAGAGCTTATTTTTGACTAGAGCAAATTGTCTCTCTGCCCTTGTTTATACAAAGCAATGTTATTTTTTTCTCTTTTCATTTGTATGATCCATGACTTGGTTTTATCTTTTCTTTTTTATTATTATTTATTTTTATAGATTTAAGGACTACAAGTGTAGGTTTGTTCCATGGATTTAGTGCATAATAGTGAGGTCTGGGCTTTCAGTACAAACTTCACCCAGGACACATAAACATACTCCATTAAAATTGAAGGTCCTCTTTTTATTTTGTCTCTTTTTCTTTTCTTTTTTTTTTTTATTAAACAAAAATTACCATTGTCAAAATGCAGCTTTGTTTTGAAAAATTTTGTCTCTCATTTTCCTTTTAACTTTTTGGCTATTTTTTGTGTAGTAACTGCCTTGATCTATGATTTTCTTTTCAGGTGGAAAGACACCCATCCTATTTGTAGCTAGTTTTTATTTATACATAAGCACAATTTCTGCCAGAACTCTTTTCCTAGAGGAGTGACTATTCCTACTCAACACACCTGTAAGGCTCGGTTTTTCTGCACTTGCCAAGTTTTGCTTCTTCGGTCTCATAAGATATGTTAAAATTCTAAAAAGCAAAATTCAGATGTTGCAGAGCCATGGTATGAAGGCAATTCTACAGGTATTGTTCACTTGTACTGAAAAGTTGACTTTCAGTGAAAACTTTTTACTCTCCACACCAGACAAGGCTAGGTATCCTCTCCCCACATCAATTATGCTTCATTTACACCGCAACATATTTCACAGAACATCCTCTCCCACCTTCACATATCCGTATGGATTTACAGAATTTCTTCCCTTGTATTTTAAATTAGCCATTTCAAAAGACTCTGAAAGTACTTTAGAGCAAGGGTTTTTAAAGTAAAGAAAATTAAGTTTAAATTCTGTTTCTGTAGGCTCATTTCTTATTTTGTATCAAAACTAGCAGACATTGGGCATATAACCTATTTGCTTGCTGACTCCCTAATACATAACATAGTGCTAATATTATTTATTAAGTGGTTTTTGTGAGAAGTGTGGATGAGATGACACATGTAAAAATTTTAACATATCCTTTGAGATGGTAAAATCTCATTAAATAAAAGCTACTACTTTTGTAAATGTGCAGTTATCTTTTTGCATACTCATTTTCATACCAAAGAGGTATGAATTTTACTTGGGATTTTGTCACTTCATTTAAAATAAGGAGTCTAACTCTTTGCAAGAAACATGTGTGGGCATGCATATGCACACATGACAAAAACATTATCAAGGTATCTAAAAATCTATTCTTAAAATTCTAACATGCAGAAAGCATATAGCTACACACTTGGCCACTTTTGATACAATTTAAAATCCTAGACTACTTGTTGGAGGAAAACAAAAGAACTTGAAAATAATTTTTTCTGATCGTTTGATGAAATCAATGACAATGTAGCAGAGGACTAAAAATGAAGGACAAGATGTAAAGAGTTATGGTGAATGGTTCTAGATGCTTGACACCTTGGAGATGTGAAGTTCATTAGTTGGTATGTGATTTTAATGTACTCTCTCTGATTAAACTCCTATCCTTTTATCATCTTATTTATGGGTCTGTCTCTCTACTTCACCTTATTTCTAACTCTCAGTTTAATATAGTAGTTAGTACCACAGATTCTGGTGTCAGACAACCTACGTTCTAATCCTTGATTAAATCATTTACTTGAGCATAATAGGGCAAAGTATTTCTTCCTCTATTTTTCTTAGTTTCCTCATTTACAAGCTGAATCTATGTTCAATAATTTGTACTATAAAACAAATGAGTTTCCATACATAGAGCTCTTAGAAATGGACCTAGCATACTGAAAATGATGAGTAATACTAACTATTACTGTGGCATATTTTGGTATCTGTCATGGCAAACTTCACTTTCTCAATATCACACTATTTAAAAATATTACACATTCTATTTTGTTTATTATTCTACATGAAATGTTGACTATTTATTGAAGTTGCTTCTAAATACTTTTAACTCTGCTGTGATTTTAGTTGGAATTATATTAAATCCATAAATCAATTTGTGAAGAATCAACTTTTTATTGCTGTTAACTACCCTTACCCCCAAAATCTAACAAGGAAAACAGTCTACCTCTCAATTTACTAAAATCTTTTTAAGGTCTCTAAAAACATTTCATATGTCCTTATATATGCTTTACACATTGCTTGTTGTTTTTAATCTATACATTGCTTTTGAAGAAAAGTCTTTCTTATGATTTCCAAACTATTCCTTGTGGATGCGTATGGAAGCTATTGCTTTATATGTAGGCATGTTATAACCCACAAACTCTCTGAACTTTATTTTATTAATATAACTGTTTCCCAGTTGCTTCAGTTATATCTTCCAAGAAGAGTATCATTTCATCTACAAATATTGAAATTTGGCTTATTCTTCTTCTAGTTTGTAAATCACATATTTATCATTCCTCATAACAAGTTAGAGTGTTAGAATAATTTAAATTAAAGCATATACCGTATTAGCTATCATTCACTTTTTTTCCTGATTCCAATTATACTGAGTTTGTTTTTTCACCATCAGATAAAACAGAATTTCATCAATTTGTGTACTTTAGAAATAACATATTCCTCGGACTTATTTTGTAGAAGAGAAAATGAAGGATCATCAGGTCTAGGAAATAATCTATAGCTACAAATGAACTAGAAAAATAGGCATTTTAAAAAATATAACCCAGTTTTCCTAAATTGAGGCAACCACCCTTCTAGTATCTTACCTTTCCCATGTGGTCTGTTTAAGTTAGTTTTTGAGTAGCCAATGTTTGTTAGTTCATTTATCCTTTGCAGAGACAACAGAAGGAGACCTTGTTCCATTTTGCAGTCTGAGTGGAGATATTTTTGGCTTTCCCTAAGTTGTAGAATGAATGACTACTTATGTAATTATTGCCCTAAAATACTTTATAAATAGTGAAATCTTAAGAATTATCATAGTCTCAGTTGACAAATTAACAGAACCCCAAATCTAAGCATGTAGAATTCGCTTTCTCTCTAGGGAGAGAACAAGTTAGTGTGCTATGTGGTTTTCTAAAATCAACTAAGATAGGACCTGTGGACAGTTAGAGACAGATTGTTTTATTTGAGAGAACGTGGTGTGAAGGTTATTTCCCAATATGATACATAGAGAATAAGATACATTTTCTTATAAAAAATAGCAGATAATACCTGTATTTTCTCAGAGAATTGCCACCTGATGCCAAATAATTGTTCGTGGAAAAGTAACATAGTAGTAATTTATGTTAACTTGATGAGAAGATGGGGATGTTTTGCTCCAAGAATATTTTTGTTTAAGAAATACAACTGTAGAGGTAACAAATGGGTTGAATTGGTTCAGAGATATGTACAGCAAACTGAGCCCAGTTAGTGCAGCTTTACAGTCTTTAGTGCCTAGAGAGTTATCTGAGGTTTCCTCAGGAAATCACTTATAAATTGCATTAATGCACACAGCTATGATTTAATAATAAATAAATTTTAAAAAAAGAAATCATTTATAAAGTAAAAGAGTTAACAGTTGTAATACTTTGGCTCAGCACTTGTAGCTCAAGAGGCTAAGGTGCCAGCCACATACACCAGAGCTGGTGGGTTCAAGTCCAGCTGGGCCTGCCAAACAACAGGGACAACTACAACCAAAAAATAGCTGGGCATTGTGGTGGGCGCCTGTAGTCCCAGCTACTTGGGAGGCTGAGGCAAGAGAATCACTTAAGCCCAGGAGTTGGAGGTTGCTGTGAGCTGTGACACCATGACACTCTACCCACGGTGACAGCTTGAGGCTCTGTCTCAAAAAATAAAAAAGTAAATAAAAAGTTATAATACTTTTATCTCACTTAAATTCAAATTACTCTGTTGGCATAGAAGTATATTTGAGAGTCTGTGACATGAGCTCCCCCGTACCCGACATAGTAAAATTGAGTTGGTCTTTTCTCATGAATACTTTTGTGAGTTTTATCACAGGTAGAGACATTTATGTAATGGATACTAAATAGGTTTATTATCCCTAAAACACCACGTTGCCCCTAATAACCTCATCTCCTGATAATCATTAATTTATTTTCTATTCCTAGTTGCCTTATCCATGTGGGATTTTAAACATCATGATTAGGAAAATTATCAAAGATCATTGGATTATAGGCAGTGCTTTCCAAAGTGCTGTCCACAAACCAAACAGCAACAGCATCATTTGAAAACTTGTTAAGATATGCAACTTCTTGGATGCTACCCCAGACCTATTATATTAGAAACTTTGGAGTTAGACACCAACAATCTCTGTCTTAACAGGATTTCTGGTGAAACACTTTCAAATTTGTAAACCACTGGACTAAAGGTTTACCAGCCTGCTCCAGTTTCTTAGAAGTTGATATTAACTTTCTACAAGGAGCACCAGACAACTCTGGGTGCTAATTTCCGTATACTAATTTGGTTCACATCAGATGTTCTAACCTTGGTCATCAGGTTAGATTACTTAAGAATTACAAATACAAACAGCCTGCTCATAAGCCAGATAAATTGAAGGTGATTGGGGTGGGGGTTAGTAATCTTAGAAATATATTTTTACGGGTTATTTCATTATGACATCATGGTTGAGAACCATCGTGATATGGTAAAGGGGTATGCAAAGAGATTTCCAAGGAAACCTCAGAATAAGATAGAATATGGGAACCCTCTCAGTTGTTTATTCTTTTTCTTGTTGACTTATTCAGTTTGTAAATCAGTTGTTCCTTAGCACCTACGATCTGCCAGGTGCTCTAGTAAGTACTGGCAAAGTGGCGTAACGCAAGGCAGACACAAAGTCCTTTCACATGGAAAGTATACTCTGCATATTTGGCCCTCTCTCCAAGCTGGCCACTCTGGTTTCTCTGCTATGATTCTGTAGGATGATTGGAGTCTCATTCTGAGTGCAGAAAGGGGAGGATTCATGTTGAGAATTCCCTTCTCGGTGTCCTGCTGAAGCTCCTCCTGAAGGATGAAGTAAGACATCTGTCTTTGATCCCATAGCTCCAGTGAACGGACAGTAATGGGCATTTGCGGGTGCTTACTACAGGTGTGAGAATGGCAACGTAATGCTGCTAACCATTTTTATTTGAGAGGCATTTGTGTAGTTTCCTACTTATCCTCTATGCCTCACAAATGAAATCACCTGATGAAGGGCAAACAGCTGATTCTCTTCCACTCCCTGTGCTTAATTGAAAACAGAGTCAGTAACAGAGGTAGTGGTTGGAACTGTATGTCTCCCATTAAAAAATATCTCAAATTTCTAGATTCTCTGTCACTAAAGGGCATGAGGGTTTAGTGTGAGCATTCTGAGGACTTTTCCTCCAATGGAAGGACTGCAATGAGTGTACACAGTACTTTGAAATTTGGGGACGAGGGCATGACCATTCTTCAGAAGGGATGTTGCTCCGAGTGGGGTGTGTCTCTTGCAATTGATGCCTCTTCAAAGCAAGTGGCTGCCCTTAATTATTATGGGGCTTGGACAGGTAAGAATGATTTATTTCAATGCCTTTCATGCGTTCTGATGTAAAAATTATTTTCTTAAACTCAGATTATGTCCATACTTTGAAAATAAGATTAGGAAGATTTAATTGCTAATGTTTATTTGCAGATTTCATAAAAGAATACATTTATTATAACATCATTGTGTTCAGGCTAAATATAAATTGGTATTTGAAGTATAGAAAAAGCTAGAGTTGTGAATGAAGCATAGGGAAGTGATTTGGCAGTTGACAAGTTATCTGTTAAGCTTGTGGGGCTCCAGAGATTAATAAATACAGTATACTTTTCTGTGGATGTGAATATCTTTTGCATATATATTCTATTAGTTATAATCAACTATGCTAGGTTTCTGATACTATCTGTGATAAATAACCACTTCATCCTAAAAGTACTGAGAAGGGGTAAAATAGAATTAATCAATTTAAGTGATTTCCTTTGTCTTCTTTGTTGTTAATTAAGGATAGCTCTTGCTGAAGAAAAATTCTCTGTTCTTGTGCTCACTACTTCTTTATATGACTTTCAACTTTACGTTGTTGTATACACATCCTTGAACTCTGAAAGAGAAGAGTACTCTGTGGGATTCATACACTCGCTCCTGTAATGAACTTTGAAGTATTCCAGGTGTCTGTGAGAAATAGAGGGTTCCAGACAGAATGATGTTTAAGTCTTTTTAGTGCATGTGCTTTCTGTCTTCATCTAGTTAAAAATGCTTGCACTTAACAGTCATTTGCATATTATATAGACATTTCCCTTGATATTTTTAATCTTTGACACCTCCTATCATTATTAAACCAATCATCGTAACACCTACTTCAAAAAATGATACATTCTATCCCTTGAGTTTATCAATCATAGAACAATCTCAGTCCATCATCACATGAATTATTACAAAACTGTTTGATATGTGTATCAAAAAGGGAAAAGTAGTCTCTTGTCTTTGAACTTTTCGAGACAATCACATTAGGGCTGAACTGTACCACACTCTTATGCCAATTATAAAGACATTATTCACTGGCTCTACTCAATCCATTTGACTTACAGTTAACCCCACTACTTTCACTATTAACTTTCCTTTCTACTTCTTTTGATATTTGACACTTACACTTCCTAATATATTGGTAGGATCTTTGAAATAGAGTTAGAAATCAACTATATCAGATTTGCCTGAGTGGGGGATGTGAGGCATGGGTAATGTAAATCAGAATGATTTTTATTGGAATACAAGATGGTTTTAGACAATGTGCTGAAAAGGCAATAATTAACCTTGAATCTGATAGTGAGAAAGTTATTATCATCTCAACTTTCTTTCCCTATGGATACCTAAAAGAGAATGAATCAGTATGCTGCTAACAGGTCTTTAACACACCTTCAACACTTGCCATTGTATCCAAGGTAGGGTGGATCTGAGGTCCAGAGCATTTACTACAGCATGATAAAGGTATATATTTTGTTCTTTCATTTAAGTTTAGTATTTTCTATATAAGATAGGTTGGTGTGACTGCTTCCCATTTATTGTAAGGATAAAATGGTTCCTTTTAACAAGTTAAATATCAACAAGTGAAACAATGTTTTGATTTTACACTGTCCACAAATAATGGTTAAGGGAGTATACGGAAATATTATGAAAGTTTGCAAACACCTAAAGTTTGGGACATATTTATCTTGAGTATAGAGAAGGTTACTAGGATACACTCCTTAATACTTACCATATGATAATGTCACTGAATAACTTTTACATATTAATGCAAAATGCATCTAAAACTATTTTCTTTTCTTTCTTTCTTTTTTTTTTTTTTTTTTTGAGACAGAGTCTCAAATTATCACCCTGGATAGAGTGCCCTGGTGTCATAGCTCACAACAACCTCCAATTCTTGGACTCAAGCGATCCTCTTACCTCAGTTTTTCTATTTTTAGTAGAGATAGGGTTCCGCTTTTTGCTTAGGTTGGTCTTGAACCCGTGATCTCAAACTATCTACCTGACTCAGACTCCCAGAGTGCTAGGATTACAGGCATGAGCCACCACACCTGGCCTTCTAAAACTATTTTCAAGTGTGTAATATAAACCTATTTGGAAGTCAACGGACTAGTATTTTCTAATTTTTACTGTGTAGTTTAGATACAGTAAAAATACTAATTCCATGGATTGTGAATAAATAAAGATAAATATTTTTGCAAAATTTTATCTTTTATGGAGCATTTATTACGTACATTACTCTGTGAAGCATATTATATATAAAATTTTACTTCAGTTCCACAATTATCTCTGAAGTTGTATGATTCTTTTATAAACAGAAACTCTATGGTCAGAGTTAAATATCTTACACACTGTTACATACATATTAAGTAATAAAACAGATTCAAATTCAGAAAACAAAAAGGATTCCTTAAATGCAGTGAAAGCAGTGTTAGCATCAGTTTGACATTGAAAATACAGGAAAGGAAAAATTGAAAACATGTAAACACTAACGTTGAAACATTTTCTCAGAATCCTAAAGTGATTCCACATCCAGAGATGCCAGACCTGTATTTTCATAAATAATCCTTTTTCTCAATCTGTATGTTGTTGTTATGGTGCCGTTTTCTCTTCTCTCTATGATAGCCATTAGGATATAAGCAGATAAATTCCTGCTGTGATCTTAAGACTGAAGGTTATTAAAGAGCAAATAATTAATAGAGAAATGTGTGCACCATATGGAATGAATAAAACCTGGGTTCTAATGCTGAAGACACTATTTATTACTTCTGTATCTTTGAAGAATTACTGTTTTCTCATATTGAAAATTAGCAATAATTTATAATGATATATTTGTATAATGAATTAATAAATTTATATTTGCTATATATGAAGATGGAAAAACAAAACAAATACATAATTTCATATGTATATAGCATGTTCTCTCCAGAAATTCTTGGTCCTTCCATCATCTCGTACACCTGTTAGTTACTTCATAATCAACTCATTCAAATTCTGCTTATATGCTTAGCAAGATTAATTGTCTTTTAATGCAGAGATACTGCCAACATCAAGGTAACAAATCTAAAGATGCACTAAACCTTAAAATAAAAATCACTTTGACTCCAACAGTAGTTGCTCAGCTGCTACTTTTGCATTTTGGACAGATTTTAGACAGATTTCTGTTGCCCTGAGGGAAAGATGGCATTTAAGCATTTAACATCTTCACCAACATTTGCTCATGATCTACCTTCCTTTTTATTTCAAATCTACTTTAATAGTCAAACACTATATATTTCTCAAAGCAGATACTATGGGATATCAATGAAGTAAAATATGTATTTAAATGAATTTGTTAACTATTGCCAGGGGTGTTAGAATTCCTTCTTTCACTTGCAGAAGTAAGAAGTTCTGTGGCATAAAATGGGGCAATAATTCTGATGATGTTTCTGCTCATACTAGACCAGAAAGAAAAGAAAAAATGAAGTCTTGGAGGTCAAGAACCCTTGGATCTTATTCTAACATAGTCCACTGAGTGATCCGGGCGAAAGGGAAAGATAGAAATGCATGTGTTGGTTAATAACATGGGCTCCAAAATCAGACTACTTAGTTAATATGCTGTTTTTCTTTTTTATTATTTCTGAGATCTTTGGATAATTCCTTAATACTTTGAACTAGTTTCACCATCTATAAAATGAGGATACTTCATTTCTTTTCTTTTTTTTTTTTTTTATTTATTTGCAGTTTTTGGCCAGGGCTGGGCTTGAACCTGCCACCTTCGGCATATGGGGCTGGCACCCTACTCCTTTGAGGCACAGGTGCATTTATTTTCTGAAAGGGTAGAAAGCAATAATGAATATGAAACTCTTAGAACAGTGTCTGGTGGCTCAGCACCTGTAGCTCACAGAGCTAAGGCACCAGCCACATACAACAGAGCTTTGGCAGGTTCGAATCCAGCCAGGGCCTGCCCAACAACAATGACAACTATAACCAAAAAAATAAAAAATAGCTAGGTGTTGTTGAAGATGCCTGTAGTCCCACCTACTTGGGAGGCTGGGGCAAGAGAATCGCTTTAGCCCAAGAATTGGAGGTTGCTGTGAGCTATGATGCCACGGTACTCTACCCAAGGTGATAGCTTGAGCCTTGTCTCAAAAAAAAAAACAAAGCAGTGCCTGGAATATAGGATCACTGCATAAATAATAGTTGATGTTGTTGCTATTGTTATTATTATATTTCAATTCTTCTTCCTTTATTTGAAATATGAGAGAACTGGGCTAAGTAATCTTTAAGAGCGTTTTCAACTGTCATATATGGTTTCATTAATTTTTGCCTTAGATTTTTTGTAAAAATTCCCCTTTTGCTTATCAAAACCACTGACAATGAATAAAGATTTTTCTTGTTAACTGCTAATTTTCTGTACTGGAAAGAGCATCTAGTTCTATATAAAATGCATTTTATTTGAATGAATACAACTTCATGGGCACCAAGTACACCTAATCAAATCAGAAGCTCTGAGACTGAGATTTAGGATTTCGTTTTGTAGATACCATCCCCAGGCTATATTAATTAGGTTAATCTTTGGGCTACTTTTAAAAAACAGAGGTTTAGTTAATAAATATGTAGAGGTGATCTAATCATGTAATATGTTGTGAGCATGTAATATGTTGTCAAGATGGGGGAAATATTAAGAGTAGATGATGGTATTAATGATAATTTTGAAACAAAACAGGAAAATACCTGGATTTTATTGATTGATGGGGAAATATAGACACCCTATAAATCATAGTGTTGGAATGATTCAAGAAGACGTATGATATTCAGCTTTTGAGTGATCCCAAGGAGATGTTTGTATCCTTGATCTTTGGAAATTTGCTATCCTGGGTTGAGTATTTTTGGAAGCCAGACAACTGACAAAATTATAAAATCCTGATTTGACTTAGGGAAGGGAATTCATGTATTGTATTCTTATTCATATTATGTTCTTATATTATAGTGAATTTTAAACAAAAATTAGGCCAAGCATGGTGGCTCATGCCTGTAATCCTAGCATTCTAGGTAGCTGAGGTGGATGGATTGCTTGAGCTGAGGATTTGAGAGCAGTCTGAGCAAGAGTGAAACCCTGGCACTATTAAAAAAAAAAAAAAAAAAAAGAACAAATAGGAAAAACAGCCGAGATTGTGTAGGGCACCTGTAGTCCCAGCTTCTGGGGAGGCTGAGGCAAGAAGATTGTCTGAGTCCAAGAGATTGAGGTTGCTGTGAGCTATGATGAGGCCATGACACTCTATCCATGGCAACAGAGTGAGACTCTGTCTAAAACAAAAAACAAACAGAAAACAATAATTAATGCCAGGGGATTAATTCAATGATGCAAAGTTTAAATATCTGAGACATAATCTTTTATTCTAAATTATGATCGAAGATATAAGATTTCCAGAAAGCAAGAATAGATATATTCTATTCTAATTCCTACCCAGCATGGCTGGGAATTCATTGTCGTCATTGGCACTTGGGCTGGAATAGTAAACTAATTTGTAGAACACTCCTTTTACCATCAGAACCCACTGTTGCCTTTTAAAACTCTTTCTTGCTTGCGCACTTCTCTGAGAATAATGAAGTACCATCAGTCTAGGTACAAACCATTTTACTTCAGCATTCTTCACAATTTAGTCTTACCTAAGAAGAGGGCTTGTTAGAGTATTGACAGTGGGTATAGTACTGTGTTAGCTATCTATACTAATGAGAGATGCACCTGAAGGTTACATAAAACTGTGTTTACAGAAAGCACCAAAAACCAGGTCAATTCTGGAAGCAGTTTCCAAATAAAGTATTATTTATTTGTAATGGCAAAAAAGGCAAAGAAGACAGGCAAAAGCAGGCATAAAAGTGAAAAATCAAGTCAGCATTCAGAAGACACTCCAAAATATTTAAATGCACAGGCTGAGTTGGACAAATCCCTTGCTGTTGTATGTTGTTTACATCTTATGTAGGTAGATTGTGTGTGTGTATACTTCGGTTTCTTACAATCTTTCTTAAAAGTTCTCTTTTTTCTCTGGTCAGGACTGTATTTCACAGCAAGCCAAAATGAGCACATATAGGCAGCATTTTCATACTCATGAGCCTGAAAAGAACAAAACAAAAAAGTAAAGCCTGCTACTTAAGGCAAGGCACTGCATGATACCAGGCAAAGTAGGGGTTATTGTTGGCCACTTCAAGCATTTGGATGGTCAGTGTTTTCAAATAGAGTCATCATTCCTCTGCAGAGTGTCTCTCTTTATCTAGCAGGTAAAAATGAATCCAAGAGTTGCCAGGGTTTCTGTCTTCTCATCTCATTATACAAACCATTAAAATGAGAAAAGGAATAACTCCCAAAAGCTTTCATGTAGTTAATGGCAGCAGGGAGAAGTTTGCCTTTGATATTCACCTGTTCAGCATACCTAACTCACTTTCTGTCTTTCTTTCAAAAGCAATATTAGAGAACTATTATTGGCTGATTTTAGTGTGTATATGTTCAAGAAAGAGAGAGAATTGAAAACAATTCTAATTTTTAGGACAACCACTATTGTGTTTGTAAAACCAATTTTGTAATTAAAACATAATAATATTGTCCAAACACACAGGGATACATTTTATGTATATTAATATGTATAATTTTATATATGGATGTGTGTGTGTATAAACACACAGAGTGCATAATTAGTTGGTGAAGTCCTTGTCCTGAATTACTCTTATATTATGGTCACACATTTATTTATTTAACTTATATTTATTTATAATTTAAATATTTCTGGCATACATAGAACCTAAAATGCCCTGCTGAAAAATGAGGTTAAAGTAAATCAAGAACTACAACTAAAAGTAGTCTCTCTATTATTGAAGAGCTTATAACTAAATAGAGAACCCAAATCTATATGCAGCTATGATAAAACCAGGATGAATAAATGCTAAATCCAACTAGTCACCAAGGATGGTGAGATAATTCTGACTGCAACTAGAGGTTAGAAGGTGAAGAAGTTTTCTTTTCCTCTAGTTTTCCTTGAACCTCACTGCATATTCTGGGACTTGGCTTCCTGGAGAGAGTTTGATTATTCTTCTATCTTTCCATTTAAAATACCAGAGGAAGTTTTACATCATAGTCAGCAATTTTACCAGACTTGAAAGAATGAGTATGTTTGGTAAGAAAATGATGAGGGAGAAGAACATTATAGAAAAGGGAAGAAGAGCCCTGTGCTGATGGTTGAAATTGTCAGGTTGAAAATGCGACAGAGAGGGCAATAAACCTAATTAGTGTGCCCTGAGCCATTGATTTATGAACAAAATTCACTTGAGAAGATGATGCTAAAATTATTTAAAATTATATTCTAGGTTCCACATTAGGAAAACTATAAAATTTCATTATTTTTATGTATTCAAATTGATGAAATTATATTATTTGCAAAAAGGCAGGCTGTGTTAGTGTCCATCTATTGTTCTTGAGATTCAAGAACAGGTGTCTTTGGAATCTTATTTTTGTTAATTTCTTCTTATTATATTTCCATTCCTAGGGAGGTTTGAGTAAACCTTTATGGCAATAGAGTGTTTGGGCTGTGCTATATACAAATGTGGAGTGCTTGAATCATCAGTTTGGGGCTTGATTAATAAACTGAGAAATGAGAGGCTTGAAAACAGACAGTTGTACTTCTCTCAGTACTTCTGAGCATTTGCTAGAAGTCAAATACCATTAATGAATCGAGTGGGTGCTTTTTGGTACTTTATTATTCAACAGCTATCTTAATTGTTAATAATTCCTAAGAGTATTGGAGTGAAATATGAAAGGGCTGTATAGGAAAAGAACAATCAGGTTCTTACCTGGAATCCAAGTCCCAGAATATTTAGTGAAGGTAAATATAATAAAAAGGCAAAATTATAAATTTAAAGTTACATAAAATCTATTGGCTACCTATACCAAATAGGAAACCGCAGAAAATGTTATTAACAATGGCTGCTGCAAGTCTGTAGGCTCATAAAGGTCAGAGAGCTTTGCAACAACCTCCAGGATTAACACGCAATAGGCCTAAAATAAATATGATGATAATGACATTTGTGATAGCACTTTCTATTTTCCAGGAACTTTTTAAAAAGTTCCCTATATAACATTTCTTTTAATTTCAAAGTATTGTTGAGGGTTAAAAATACTTTTGGTTACATGGATTGTTTTTTATAAAGATTGCGTCATGGTTATAAGTGTGCCTATCACCCAGGTAGTATTCACTGTACTCTTTAGGTAGGTTTTTACCCTGTCTCCTTCTCCTAACTCCTCCCAGCTGATTACCATTGAGTTGTACATCCCTCTGTGCACGTGTGTACTCATAAGTTAGTTCCAATTTAATAATGAGTACAAGTGGTATTTTTTTTTTTTTTTTGTAGAGACAGAGTCTCACTTTATGGCCCTCAGTAGAGTGCCGTGGCCTCACATGGCTCACAGCAACCTCTAACTCTTGGGCTTACGCGATTCTCTTGCCTCAGCCTCCCGAGCTTGTTTTTTCATTTTTCACTTAGGATAATGGTCAGTTATCCAAATTATTGCAAAAGGTGCTAAGTCATGCTTCTGCATGTCTGAGTAGGATCACCTGGTATATATATACCACATTTTGTGAATTCACTTTTGAATTGATGGGCATTTGAGTGGATTCCTTATCTTTGCAACTGTGAATTTTGCTGCAATATTCAATACATTCAAGTCCAAGTGTATTTTTGATAAAATGACTTCTTTTCCTGTGGGTAAATACCCAGTAGTGGGATAGCTAGATCACATGGTAGTTGACTTTTAGTTCTTTGAGAAATCTCCATACTGTTTTCCACAGAAGTGTACTGATTTGCTGTCCCACCAATAGTGCATAAGTGTTCCTTTCTCTCTGCATCCATGACGGCATCTGTTGTTTTTGAACTTTTTAATAAAGGCCATTCTGATTAATGTAAGATTATTATCTCATTTTGGTTTTGCCTTTTGGTTTTGCATTTCCCTGATGATCAGTAACACTGAGCATTTTTTCATAATGTTTATTGACCATTTGTCCATATTCTTTTGCAAAACTTCCACCATGACCAAGTGAGTTTCTTCTCAGGGATGCAAGGATGGGTCAGTATAGGTAAATTTATAAATGGGATTCACCACATAAACAGAAGCATAAAAAAAATCCTATGATCATCTCAATAGATGCAGAAAAATTATTCAACAAAATTCAGCACCATTTGGTGATTAAAAACTCTCAACAAACTAGGTGTAGAAGGAACATATCTCAAAATTATAAAAGTCATATGTAACAAACTCACAGCCATGATCATACTGAAAGGGGAAAATTGAAAGCATTCTTACTGAGAACTGGAATAGGACAAGATGCCCACTGTCACCACTTCTATTAATCATAGTGTTAAGATCAATCAGGCAAGAGAAAGAAATTAAGTGTATCCAACTCAGAAAAGAGGAGGATAAACTATCACTTTTTACAGATGATATGACCTTATACCTACACAACATCAAAGATCCTACCAAGAGACTTTGGAATTGATAAATAAAGCCAGCAAAATCTCAGGTTACAAAATAAATGTACATAACTCAGAGCATTCCTATAAACAAATCCCAGTCAAGCTAAGAGTCAAATGCAACTCAACACCATTCATAAGTGCTACAAAAAAAAAAAAAATTTCTGGGAATATACTTAACTAAGGAGGTGAAAGATATCTACAAAGAGAACTATCAAACACGGCAGGAAAAAAAAAAATCACAGGTGATGCAAACAAGTGGAAAAACATAACATGCTCATGGATCATTAGAATTGACATTTTTTAAATGTCCAAAAAATAAAAATACAAAATACAAAAAAATTTCCATACTACCTAAAGTAATTTAGAGTTTCAATGCAATCCCCATGAAAACAAAAATACCAATGCTGCATTTTATGGTTTTAGAAACAATAATTCTATGCTTCGGGTGGAACCAGAAAAGAGCCCAAATAGCCAAAGCAATATTAGGCAAAAGGAACAAATTGGGAAGCATAACATTACCAGAGTTTACCAGATGGCCAAGGGGAATACTTTGAAGGTGAATGTAGTGATATGTATGAGGTATGTAGCACTTTTTCTAGGATGAGATTATGAACATAGTTGTCGACCTTATACAATGACAGCTCTGATATCCATTCCAGAAAATGAGTTCCAAAATTGCTTTGAAGAGTGGACTAGGCCCTGGAGTTGGTGCATAGCTTCCCAAGGGGACTCTAGTAATATTCAGGAACGAGGTAGATAGCACTTTTTCTAGGATGAGTTCCTGAACTTAAGTGTGTGGTCTTCTATAAAATTAACTCATACCTTTTCCAAATGAAAGGAGGAATTTATCACAATTACCTCAGGACAACAGGCATATGCTCAGCCTTTCCTTGACACAGCAGAATGTATATACTTCATACAGACTAGTGACAGATGACTATACCTCAGTTCTAGAGATCTAGAGTTAAAATAGCTCGCAGTTAAAATCTGTGAGAAAGAAGCCATTCAATCCTGGATTAATTAATTCTTCTATTTAAACTTTAATGTTTTCATGTGATAAAAGAGAGGGGCAGTATTATTACATCTATGGGGGTTTTCAGATCCACAAATTCTCTCTTCCATAAACTCTAGATTCTTTTCTTTCCTCCTGTTTGTCTCACACATCCTCTCTTTCCCTTTGCTATAGTTCTAATCAGACAGTATTCTTGTTATCTAGTTATTTGTTGTCTTCTCTTTATACCATGAAGTTTGGAGGACAGGAAATGCCTATTTTGGTCTTCCCTCTGTCTAACACAATGAATGACATGTGCTACGTGCCCAGGGCATGTTTTAATGAGGAAGGGGGGGGGGAAGGTTTCTTGGTGATATATATATATATATATATTCATTTTCAGTGTCTGTGTCTATGTTTCTGGGGAGGACTTTTCTGGGAAAGTAATAAAATCATTATACATTAATTTATTCAAATGATCACTTATTCAAAGCAAGAGACTGTTTTCAGGCTTTCAGGAGGTGAATGATAGAATTGATGATTGAATCCAAGTTTGATTACAAGGTAGTTCAATTTCAGAATATGGTAGCAAATGATCTCAGACAATCTTTGACTGAAAAATGTCATGAACTGATTGGCCACTGAAATGACCTTAAGGGGAGCTCCAGAAACATTTTGAGAGGAGGCAATATATTCAAATGAGTCTGCAGCCTCTCCAGGCACTTGTTTCAAAAAAGCAACATTCACTGGATTAAAGATTTAAACCTAAGACATGAAACTATAAAAATACTAGAAGAGAGTGTAGGGAAAACCCTTGAAGAAATTGGGTTGGGTGAGTTTTTTATGAGAAGGACCCCCTGGGCAATTGAAGCTGCTTCAAAAATACACTATTGGGGCTTGATCAAACTAAAAAGCTTCTGCACAGCCAAGAACACAGTAAGTAAAGCAAACAAACAGCCCTCAGAATGGGAGAAGATATTTGCAGGTTATGTCTCCAACAAAGGTTTAATAACCAGAATCCACAGAGAATCAAACGCATTAGCAAGAAAAGAACAAGGGATCCCATTGCAGGCTGGGCAAGGGACTTGAAGAGAAACTTCTCTGAAGAAGACAGGCCCATGGCCTTCAGACATATGAAAAAATGCTCATCATCTTTAATCATCAGAGAAATGCAAATCAAAACTACTTTGAGATATCATCTAACTCCAGTGAGACTAGCCTATATCACAAAATCCCAAGACCAGAGATGTTGGCGTGGATGTGGAGAAAAGGGAACACTTTTGCACTGCTGGTGGGAATGCAAATTAATACATTCCTTTTGGAAAGAGATATGGAGAACACTTAGAGATCTAAAAATAGATCTGCCATTCAATCCTGTAATCCCCCTACTGGGCATATACCCAGAAGACCAAAAATCACACCATAACAAAGATATTTGTATCAGAATATTTATTGCAGCCCTATTCATAATTGCTAAGTCATGGAAAAAGCCCAAGTGCCCATCGATCCACGAATGGATCAATAAATTGTGGTATATGTACACCATGGAATATTATGCAGCCTTAAGGAAAGATGGAGACTTTACCTCTTTCATGTTTACATGGATGGAGCTGGAACATATTCTTCTTAGTAAAGTGTCTCAAGAATGGAAGAAAAAGTACCCAATGTTCTCACCCTTATTATGAAACTAATGTAGGACCTTCACATGAAAGCTATATCCCAGTTATAACCTAAGAATAGGGAGAAAGGGGAAAGGGAGGGGAAGGATGGGGGAGGGAGGGGGAAGGAGGGGGATTAATGGGATTACACCTGCGGTGCATCTTACAAGGGTGTATGTGAATCCTAGTAAATGTGGAATGTAAAGGTCTTAGCAAAATAACTAAGAAAATGCTACAAAAGCTATGTTAACTAATGTGATGAAAATGTGTCAAACGATCTATGAACCCAGTGTATGGTGCCCCACGATCATACTAATGTACACAGCTATGGTTTAATAAAAAAAAATAAAAGCAACATTCATTTGACTGCATAAGTTCTAATCTATTTGTTTAACAATTAGTGATGTTATGTTTTCTCATAAATTGTATTAGACCCCATTCAGGCATTTAATCAACGTATGCTTAAAGAAGAGAGTCAGGAGATGGCATACTGTTCTGAGGATGCCTTTGGGATGGACTGGCACGTGAATCATTCTTAATATTCAGTTGTGGTCTTCCTTGATAAATAATTAATCCTAATAAGACTTCTCAATTTTGGCTGCATGAGTTAAAAAGAAAGCACTTGTACCTGGTTAGATAAAGTCTCTTAAAATGTTGTCTTTCCTGAGGAATGAGAACCCCATGAGACTGTAAAGTAGTAATTTCATTTAAATTATTCACAGACACTAACTAACTAACATTTAAGCAAATCAGGCTATTACCTCATCTTCCAAATTAGAGAGGAACATTCCTTTCAAGTCAATAGAAAGTTCTATTTGTTTCAGATAATATGCTTAACTCGATATTATCAGTTGTTTCTTTTGGTCATATTCAATAGGTGAATCCAGTCATACCAACACTTTTAAATTTTATTCCAAATGTCTATTGAGTAACCAGTTAGTACAGGTATGCAGATTAATTTTTCTATCCTGTTTTGTTTTGTTTTTACTTTTATTTTTGAAAGTGTATTCTTATAGAGAGCTCTCCTTCTCCCTCCCACCAAATCTACTATATGCTTAAATATTCTAGCAAATTAAATTTGTGCTTGCAAGTAGGCAAAACAAATAAATGGCTTAAAAACATCACAATAAAGTATGCTAATAGTGAAGTGTTATACTTTTAATAAATGATTAGAAATGGTTGTAATGCAAAGATTTATTTCACAGAACAAAAGCACTTAAGCAGGAGTTTATATTACTGTTATGCTTCAATGATGATAACATTGGGACTTCAACCTGCATAGCTACAATGATTAATTAAAGGCCTTGTTGGGGATGAGTGAGCACCATTATTGTTCTTAAATAGGAAAGGCAGATAACCATTACTGATTATTCCTCAATTCCCAGTCTTACTTGTTAAAAACTAAAGAATACTAAAGTAGGTTGTGCAATTTCCAAGCTGCTATGAGATGCAGAACATAATGGAATTTCCATACCATTTATAAACTCTCTCTCTCATTTAGAAAGTTGGATTAAAGTATTGAAGTTAGTAGCCAAATTTATCCCTGATGTTCTGAACATAAAATTTATGAGTATAAAATTTACTCATGTAAACATCTTTAAGAAGAGGTAATTAAGGATCCCAATACATGCTTCGAGCTATATTTTTCTATTCACAGAAGCTACACCACATCAAAGAAAAATATATGTATAATATATACATTTAGAAAAAAATAATTTACAGGCATAAAAACATCAATTTTAAAATGAAAACATTTTAAAGCATTTTTCTGTAACCATGAAATTTATTATTTTTATTTGGTTTTGTCATTTTCTAAGGCTTAAATTATTTATGTCAGATCGTGTCATTTGTTCTTTCTTTAAAAAAATTACACCACTGTGCAGATTTTTCTGATATAAATATTTTAGAGTATATTTTGTGGTGTTTGGAGACAGTTTCTTTCAGAATCTTGGATATGCCTCTACCAACATCTCTATAAATACTCCTACCAATTTGAAGATGCGAAGCAAATACTTTTGAAAATGTTTCAGGAAAAATGTTGTCTTTGAGATTCAGTGGCTGGCACCATTGATTATATCAATTTTATGCTGCTGATGATCCTGAAATAATTCTGTGTCAAGATGTCCTGACCTTTCATCTGTCTCACTCAGATTTTCTCTGGTGTGTATTACAAGAGGTGTGTCTCTTGTTTTGACTACCAGGTACAGTGAAGAGTATAATGGAAGCCTTGCCCTCTATACATCTGCCTGAATTCCAGCAAGAGTGCTTACTTGATACTCACCATGATATTCCATGAAAAGACTCCAAAGGGCAGAGTTTGACTGCTTTTACCTTTATTTTTTTCTCTTTCTAATATTTTTTTGTTGTTAATTAATTTATTATTTCAGAATATTAAGGGGCACACATGTTTTGTGTACATACTTAGTTTTTGTCAGATTGAGTCAGAGTTATACAGGTTAAGTGAATTTTCCACCCAGATGATGTGCCATGTCCCAATAGCTGTGAATTTACCCATCCTTTCCTCTTGCCTCCACCAGCTTAATTTTCATTGAAATTTACTTACATATGTGCACTTAAAGTGTTGATTGATTCGCTCCAATCTGGTATTGAATGCACATGTTTCTTACTCATTCTAGTGATGTTTGATGTTTTACTTATAGAATGGTTTTCAGTTCCATCCAGGTTGTCCAAAAAGGTACTAGATGGCCATTTTTTTTTTTTTTTTTTTTATGGCTGAGAAGTACTTTGTAGTATGCATATACTACATTTTATTAATCCATTTGTTGGTGAGCACTTGTCTCATTTCCATGTCTTTGCGATTATGAATTGTGCTGCTATAAGTATTCAAGTGCCAGTGTCCTTCTCATAAAATCATTATTTTTCTTTGGGTCTACATCCAGCAGTAGCATGGCTGTACCAAATAGTAGGTCTGCTTTCAGTTCTTTAAGGTGTCTCCATCCAATTTTCCACAGAGGTTGCACTAATTTGCAGTCCTACCAACAGTGTAGGAGCATTTCTTTCTCTCTGCATCCACACCAGCATCTGTTACATTGAGACTTTTTAATACTTTCAACATACTTTTGCTCTTTTAGGAGAGCTAATTTTCACCTTCCTTTCTTTCCCCAGTGCTCACAAAACTATCAAGCCATTTTGAAGATGAGGGAATGGATACTGGGGAAAATTAATTTTCTAGTGTTTCACAGTTAGTAATGAAAGAAATAATACTCTAACTTAAGTCAGCTTCTTAAAGTCTGAGATTAAGAATATTCTCTTCTTCTGTAGCATATGACAGGTCCAGAGTATTATTAATTTATTCAAAAGCCATAACCTATATAGTTCCAAAAAGTATCATAAGCTGTCTGCAAGCTATGAATATTAAATAGAAATGTTGATTATAAAAGTAGCAAAGACTTCAAAACTATTTAAGAGACAAATTTTTAGAGGAATGGTTTTTTTCAAGGTCATTCATCCATTAGAATTATATGTTAAAAAATAGATAAACATGGGGTGGAGCCTGTGACTCAAGGAGTAGGGCACCAGCCTCATATACTGGAGGTGGTGGGTTCAAGACTGGCCCTGGCCAAAACTGGAAAAAAAAAACAGATAAACATGTACAAACTGTAAACATCTCAAAGATGCGTTAACTAAGAAAAGCAAATCACTTGATGAGACTGACTGCACAATATTGTATATATACTGTATTTTTGCATGTGTGTTTTACTGCTTCTTATATTTGACACCAAACTTCTTAATTAGCATAATCAGTGGAATGTGCTGAAGCTGTGAAGTTCAAAGGAAGTTAAGGGTACTATGTATTTGGACTTTGATCCAGTTTCTATATTATAGGCATCTTTAGAAACAGGTACTTTGGTGCCTGTGGCTCAATGAAGTAGGGCGCCAGCCCCATATGCTGGAGTTGGTAGGTTCAAACCCAGCCCCAGCCAAAAAAAAAAAAAAAAAAGAAAGAAAGAAAGAAAAGAAAAGAAACAGGAACTTGTTCTTTTTTTTTGTAGAAAATAGTTACCATACAGAATATACATAAAGTTGAGGTCATTTTCTCATTTAGAACAATCATCTTTGTGCAATTGCCCCTCTCTTATAACTCCCTGCACACCTAGCTACCTCTAATTAAGTCCTAAAATTTTAGTTCATTATCCATATTCCCCAAGTCAAAACTTTGTATAAACTCAGAGTTTATTTGAGTTTTCTGGCTAGCACAGGCAGCAGCTAAAAGAAATCTTTGAAAAGGAATTTGACCTTTGTTTGCTTGGTCTGATGTCTAACTCCTAATCAAAGATTTCCTAATAATACTGTGGGTATCACCAATGGTACCGTAGTCTGATCAGACTTATCTGTTTAGATTCAGGGAATCACTAATAGTCTTGGAAAGTACTTTAGTAATTTAATTTTCTGGCTGAAAGGACATTTTGAATTAAACTGAAGGATCTTTTTTTTTTCTTGGATACATGCTAAAAATCACTGACATTTAATTATCTGCAGGACTTCACACTACCCTCTTCAATCACTTAATTTGACAATTATTAAAACTGAGGTTCAGAGCAGTTAAGTGAATTTTCCAAGGTCACAGAGCAAGTTATTGGAAATCATTTATATATATATCAGTATATTCTCCTGCCTTGTTAGGGACCATGTAATGAGTAAAATTTAATCTTCCTGTGATCTTAGGGCTTTTGCTAGGCCAGCAATCATTATGATGAACATTGGTGATTAGTATATAAAAGTGAGCTGAAAGATGGGTTCAAGTTTGGCACAGTCTTCTTTTTCTTTTAAGACTTAAGACAATGATGACTTTCTCTACAGTCACTCCTCTTGCCATTTTACCTTTTTTTCTCCTAATAATAAAAAAAAACACATTTTTATTGCATCAAATAAAGTTTAAAATGGGTCCTGTTCTGAAAATTTGAAACTTCAAATTCCCTTTTGTAATCTTATTTTCGAAATCTTTTTTTTCATGACTATCTCTGTATCAGACAGCAGTGGTTATCGGGTTTCTGAAACAAGTTTGTAGGATCTAAAATGTAACTCTTGACTCTAACTTGGAGTTTTTACTAATTAGAGAAACTGTGAGATCCAGAAGAGTGATTTTCTATGAGAAGGTATGCATCTTTCTCTTCTATTTAAATTTTCTAGAAAATACGGAAAAAGAAAAGGCAAAGAAAATTTACAAGAAATAGTTGCTATTTTCAGCTACGCATGGAAGTTAATCTACAGGCATACTTCAGATATCTTTGTTTACAGATACATGCTGCTAGTCACAGAAATAATGAGCAGAGTTTTATAAAGGCAGGAAATGAATATTAATGTTTTGCAAAAAGGACTTGTTCTTTTCTTTTTGCCAAGAGGTGAGTTTTATTTTTATTAATCATATAAATAATTTTCTGTAATATCCCAGGGCAAACAGGAAAATTTGGCAGTCTGACTGGGGAGTCCCCTCAGAGCCCCATAGCTAGGGGCATTCACACAACATGCTGGGGTTCCCAGTGCGGCTGTGGCCTCTGCCCTCTTCTGGTGGCTTTCTTCACATTATGACTGGGATCTTGAAGGTGGAGGGGCTGGGAATCATCATCCAGGCTCTCAGAAAATTTCAGTCTGCTTCTCCTACTCCATGGTTTCTTTGGGGAGCAGAGTATTCACCTATCTCTCCGTTTATCTAGTTTGAGCTTATCCAAGTGGGTGATTTCCCCATATCTGGTTAATCTGCCATTTTCTAAAAACAATCCTTGGCATCTGAGCCACGCTTGGGCTCCTGGTCGTCCTATTCTCATTGCCACACCAAAATACTTTTTTTTTTTTTTAAAACAAATGAATTTTGTAAAACAGCCTTATGTTTCATAGAACCTATATTCATTTGGGGGACAACTTTTAATTGATATCTTAAACAAAATAAGAAAATCATTTATCTTTTTTGTTACTGAATTAAAAAAAGAAAATCTGTTCATATATGTATCTGGAATGTTCTCATTGGCCAAATCTTGGATGTGTGAGAGGTGGGGTTGATAGTCTCAGATTAACTGAAATATACAGGAATAGAGAACCCATGCCCATAAATGCAACCTTTGCTTTATCTTACATACCTCTCTGTTTTAGGCTTTAGTTAATTCCTACCTTCCTAATTATTCAACACTATATACACTCTATAATTGTTGTACTTATTAGGTTTGAACATACTTGCTTCAAGAGACA
Source organism: Nycticebus coucang (assembly GCF_027406575.1). Taxonomy (NCBI): domain Eukaryota; kingdom Metazoa; phylum Chordata; class Mammalia; order Primates; family Lorisidae; genus Nycticebus; species Nycticebus coucang. The sequence goes on from NC_069781.1 coordinate 161,782,720, forward strand.
GCCATGAGATGCCACAAAACAAGGCCTCCACCTCGAAGAAGTATGTGAGCAATGCTTGGGTCTAACTCAGAGGGACAATTGGGAAAGCACACATTTTTTCCATCTTTCACACTGTGTGACTTCTTCCTTCTTTATCTGTCGTCTTTGCCTGTCAAAGGAAGTGTTTCTATAAGACAATATTTAAAGGCAGCTTTAACTCTGAAAACTAGTCTATAGATATACAGTAGAATTTAATAGCACTCAGACTAAGTTTTAGTCCATCTGCAATTAATGGATGGGAGTCAGCTTGAGTATTTTAGCGGTGACAATCTTGATATATTAATACCCACACTTTCTACTCAGCCCCTTTTAGTCTGTCAATTTAGAGTCTTTGAATCGAACATTATAGTTTTCACATAAAGGACAGTCGTAAAGTAAATTAGATACTTATACTGTCACAAAATAGAAGTTATGTTTAAGCTGCCTTTTTGAATTAGACATACATGGAGTTTGGTGCAGTTGTCAGTATAGTATGTCACTTAAAAAATACCAACAGCAAGTGGGCAGGAGGTATTCCATAGAAGATTGATTACCCCAGAGTCTAGGAACTAGAAAAATCCACCTTCAAGTAATGGCCTTGGTCTATTTTTCTTTTGCATCATCCATTTATAAATCACAGCATTCTAATCAGTGGAGAACAATAAGCTATTGTGCCCAGTGTATAGTGGTGATGGGATGAGCAGGTCTGTGAATGAATAATCAGTGATGTTACTGAAACCCATAGGGCATGACACAGATGGAGTGGCTGGATCTCAAGGCACTGATTGCTGTGACATCCTGTTGGTCTGAGGATGCTCAGGCTGGGTTGTTTTGTGCTTATTTATAAGCTTTAGCATGTAAATGCATTTAAAGTGTTAATTCATATGTAAATGAGCTATATAATTCATTCTTTAATTCAGAGAAAAAAAAAGATGGAAAGTGAAATACAGAATAACTCACCTACAAAGGAGGGTTCTGAACCAAATTGTTTAATCATGGTGCTGTTTTGGAATTAAAACCCCAGGGAATAGTATTGCTCAGGAACAAATCTGCCTTTGATTGTTTCAGGTAAGCACTCTGAGTAACACAGACACCCATATATATTCTCCTACAATCCACCATGAATTCTGAGATTGAGGGAAATATCCTATGTCTTATTTGTGAAACTGAAATATGACATTAGTTATGGACTGGTACAGATGTTCCATTACTTTAGTCTTTTATTCTAATCAAAAGGCAATCAGAAAGACTGTCTCAAGCAGAGGCTAAAGGCATGAATTTTGCAACTACCTCTGCAATTGATTTTGTGATCTCTAATACATTACACTGGGTCTTGATTTGCAAATCTGTAAAAGGGGAAGTTGCTGTCCCATGCAGGTGGGCATAGTGGTAACGGCGTGAAAACTAATGGAGACACCTGTAACAAAGGAACACCAACTGCACATGTGCTTCTATGATTATTGGTTTCTTGTTTTAAAAACCTAAATACACACATTTACTTCCAGTTCTTCTGGTAACTTCCTCCTCATTCTTGGAAAACAAAAAGATCTGTTTGTAGGTTTCAGTAAACTGAGGCTGATTCCTGCTTTTGACCCCCAAGGCGGAGTATTAATTATGCTCCTGGTAAATAGTCCTATCACATCATATGTCCCACCCAGCCCTCTGCACCTAGCACACATCTCTCTCACATCACGTACGTCACGGTTCAGTATGTGAGATACAGTTATCACGCGCACCAAATCCCCTGCGATAATGACAGCTTCTGGAGGCAGTGGCCATTTCCTTTTATCTCTTTGGCACAACTTATTTAGCACAGTTTTAAGCTCATACTAATTACTGAGTACAATCTTATATCGACTAATGAATGAATTGCTATCTACTTCCCAGGATGTATGTTAATGGTACCTGGACTCTGGCTCAGCATTGTAGAGCTAAAACAGACTTAATCAGCATGGTGTCTGAGTACTTAACTGCAGGTCTATATACATAGATGGGTTCCATATTTTGTGAAACTTATTTCATGGGACTTTGGGCAGGTCATCTATCTTCTTAAATCTCAAATGCTAAGATAATGGAATTATAATAGGTAAGGGTTATTAAACAGTTTAAATTACATGCAGACACTAATCCATCTTCAGTTTTGTGTTTATAATTAATTTTGAGCTCAGATTTTGCTAATTGGGAAAGAGTACCATCAAAAAAAATATCGGTGTCTGTCCTGGAAATGACAGCACAGATTGGCATTGAGTATACCACACTTTTTTCCCCAATCCTGAGTGTTTCTATTTCAATAATGCTGTATGTCTTGTGTTAAGCTGTTTCTTCTAAGTCAGCTAAAATTGGACTCAAAAAGATCAAATATCTTGGGCAAGGCTATGTATAGAGTATCTGAGTATGGAGTTCCATATGTCTGGAGTCCAACACAGAATGTTTCCAGGTAGAAACAATTTTTTTTCTTTACATGGGTCAGTTATTTCTACCCTTTCACTGTGCACACTACAAATAAAAAGAGCATAAACATAATTAGAAATGCTATTAAGTCTATTTTAAAACAGCTTCCTTAATTTGAAAACAAAGATAATGAGGGGAGAGTAGGAGGAAAGGTGATCCGAATTGGCCAACTGGATGCATTTTAAAATACAGTTTCCTGCAAATTGGCAAGCAGCAGAGATAAAATACAGAGATGGTTCTTCAGAGGTCGGGACTCTTCACTCTTCTTGGATTTGGAGTTTGTAGCTGCTTAGCCATGAGCCAGCAGCACCATCTAGAGGTCAACTGTGATCCTGCAAGCGGAAGAAACAAAAGAATGGCTCCCACTTGCTTAATTTAAGCAACAGCAAAAACATCTCTTCATTTTTTTCCGTATGTAAGCCCTTATGGAATGTCTGTAAAGAAATTATTTCTTATTCTCAGTAAGAGATGACTTCATAGTTCATTACTAGAAGCATTCAAGGCTTCACTTCAGAAGCCAAAACTTCCCTTCCCTGGTTTCCCACTGTGAGGAAAGCCACTGACTTTCAACTCCGGTAATTCATTCCATGCATTTTACTGGATATCTTCGCCATGCCTTGGGCTTCTTGCTAGGTGCTAGGAAACACAGACACGAGTGTACTGCCCACTGTGTCCTCCATACCCCTTAGCCCACATACCGATCCCTGTACACACCCACCATGTCTTATCCTTTTAAACATTTTCTGGGTATTGAGAACAGAAATGTATCAAAGCAGCCATTACATTTTAAAACATTTGTTCTGTGTGAAACATTGAAATGCTCTATGTAAAATCACAGATCCAAGTAAGTTTAGAGTGACAGGGAATCTTGGCATCTTACAGCAATCATAATCAAAGTTTGGTGTACACAATTTACCTGGTTTACTGTTCACTAAAATATAGGTCCAGTCTCCAAGGCTAATACAATATTCCAAGATTATAGACGTGTGGTGTGGCCCTGGATGATGTATTATATTTTCATACATGTATTTGGCTTATATGATTGAAGTGGACAACAAATCAGGCTTGGAGAGGGTGATGTTCTAATTTTGACACAATAGAGAAACTAATCCTAGGATTATAAATTAAATGTGTCTGGTTTTTTTTTCTTTTTGTCACTTCCTCCTTGAAGTACTCCTATTTAAATTTTAGACTAGATGATATCTAACGGCTGCACCACTACTTTAGCCCAGTAGTGCCAAGTATCTGAAATAGCAATCCCTTAACATCATATGAAAGGAATTAGATGGAATTATTGCAACTTTGGTCAAGGCTATTGTACTTAATTAGAATAGTTTCAGTAAACATCCTATGAACATATGGACCCCGAAGTTTACCAATATCCACATTTTGATCTAGGTTTTTGTTGTATAAAAATACACCATGTGAAAATGTTTGTTTAGTGAGCCTCTTGTTAGATTTAATAGGAATCCATTGTATTAGCAGACTCACAGCTGTGAGGCTGTATAGGTGCAAGGAAGCTGAAAATTAGGAACTTGAATGGATTTCAATACCTAATTCCACCCCAAACATCGACAAATTAGAGCTGAAAAAAAAATTCTTCCAAATTGAAGGCAATTTAGCTTTCATTCTTTCTCATTTCAGCAGCCCCTATTTTGAAAGATGCTCAGTTGTAAATCTGTGGTATTTAAAAAACTGAGCTTTTTGAAACACATTCTTGTGAAACATCCTTGACAGTAAATATCTTTCCTATGTCTGTTCTTTATTATAACCTCATTGGAAAGGGTCCCATTATGTTATAGTTAACTATTAAACTAGTTTAGTAATGAATTACTGTGATGATATTCTCACGTCCTGAACTCTCCAAAGTTAACTTCCATATCTCTACTAAGGAGGTCTTTCTAAACTCCCTATGGGATTGTGTTACTTGAGTAACATCTTCTAACAGTGATGTCCCAACTTAAGAGTCCAAATTTATAGCATTCATGTGTGATGTGTGGTCTCATGCCTAGTTCATAAATCTCACCTGAAATTCAAATTTCAAATCTGCTTAATTCCACAACTCGATCCTTGACACTTCCATGACTTTGCAACTGGTGCTTTGTCCTGCTGGATTGTGGTTTATGATCATTACCTGGGTAATTCAGCAAAGTCATAACCTGCCCTCTGAAATGGATTGTTTAACTTTCCAGGCTGTGTTAGATGTCAATGTTTGGGGCTTTCTACAATTCTATGGATTCTACCATTATAGCTGCACAGCATACAAGAAGGAAAAATAAGACATGGTTCCTAATCCTAGACTCTTAAAAAACACAAAATGTCTCGAGTCTGACCTCTATCACTAGATGGTGAGTTTCTCAAAAGCAGAAGCCCTGCATCAATTAATTTTATATTCCTTAATTTTAATTTCATTAATTACTTGTTAAATGGGTTCATGAATGTTCCCACTTTACTCTGTTTACACAAGCACTAGGAATCCTTAAACAGTTGATATAATTTTCTACTGGTTAATCAAATAATTTGACTACGATGGTTACCTATAATTATTCTTGAAAATAATTATTCTTGAAAAACTGATTCCCAAAGTACAAGTTTAGGAAAAAAGTAAAAGATGGTTACCTATAATTATTCTTGAAAAACTGAGTTGCAAAAGTACAAATTTAGGAAAAAAGTAAAAGTAAATTCTCAGGACAATATTGAAATCACAAAGGATGGAAGACGCTTTAGCCCTCCCCTCCCAATCATAAAGACATTGTATAATTAGCAGTGTGTTTTTCTATTTTTTATTATTTGTCTTTTGTTCTTCAATTTTGAAAATAAAAATATAATTGAAGAAAAAGTCCTGACTTGAATCTTTTTTTTTTTTTTTTCTTTGAGACAGAGTCTCAAGCTGTTGCCCTGGTTAGAGTGCTGTACTATCATAGCTCACAGCAACCTCAGACATCTGGGCTTAAGCCAGTGGTTCTTAACCTTCCTAAGGCCTCCTAATGCCGCAACCCTTTAATATAGTTCCTCATGTTGTGGTGACCCCCAACCATAAAATTATTTTTGTTGCTACTTCATAAGTGTAATTTAGCTACTGTTACGAATCGTAACGTAAATATCTGATATACAGAATGTATTTTCATTGTTCAAAGGGGTCACGACCCACAGGTTGAGAACCGCTGCCTTAAGCAATTCTCTTGCTTCAGCCTCCTAAGTAGCTGGGACTACAGGCGCCTGTCACATGCCCAGCTATTTTGTTATGTTGCAATTGTCATTGTTGTTGTAGATGTCCCTGGACCAGGCTTGAACCCGCCTGCCTTGGTGTATGTGGCCGGCGCCCTAACCACTGAGCTACAGGCACCTCCTGTCACTTGAATCTTTATTGGCCTGATTTAGAACTGCAGAGATTGCAACAAATTTCAATTATTAGAGTGTTTGATTACCCTGGGCTACCAAACTAGCTCCAATACTGTTGATGCTATTTCTGCATATCTTGTGAGAGATAGAGCTAGCACCTCATCAGTTAGTATCAGCCCTGTTTCAAACGAAGCTCACTAAAACACACAGGCAACCTTTATATTGAATACCAGGAAGTCCAATCTCTCCAAACCAATATGTTTGTATGATGCCAAACATGGGCTTCCAAGGGGCTCTTCTCTATTGGATTTGAAAACAATACAATGCTGGTTATTCCTTCACTTACTTTCTTAAAAATAAAAAGAAGTCTTAAATTTGAAAATATCACACACATTATATGCTGTAGATTCTGGTTAGCTATGAATGTGAAACAAATGCTTATGGACATTTTCTAATTTTTCTCCCAGGCTTTTCAGACTTTACTCCTAATCTTACTGTCAAACTTTTTAACCTGTATTCTCCTTCTTCTTACCTTGCTCATGTTGCTCACTCTCTCTGTAATGTCCTTCCTCTCAAAGGTGCCCGACTGTGACTGCTTTGTTAATAGAAAAACAATTTGGCAATACATATTAAGATATTTATGTCCGTTTGCTTTTTACATATGCAAAAAGCCATGTTTTAATGTACAGTTCTTAGGAATCTATTCTCTTATAATTCAGAGAAGTCTGTAAATAACAAAGGTGTTTATAGCAGCTCAAATTACAACACACTTTAATTCATAAATAAAAATAGAAAGATAATGGTAAATTAAATTACTATCAATCCATGGAGAGAAAGCTATAAAGTTGTTAGACTCTTGTCCATGAAAATTTTGTTTTTAGTCAGACACTAAACTGGGGAAAAATAACCTAAAGAAACAATTTGGATATGGTGATACCTACATTTAAAAAAATACATAAACCATAGGAATATTTTTAAACACAGAATACATTAAAAGAGTACCTAAAATAAAATAAAATGTTGAAGATATAACAATGGTTACTGTGGATTTTTTTAGAAAATGAGAGATTTTGCTTTTATTCTAGAAATTTACTCAGGTTTTCCACATTTAACATTTGTTAATTTTATAATGATTGAAAGGGAGGAAAGTGTGATTAAAACAACTAAGTGAAAGAGAGAGAAAAAAAAATCTTCAAAGGTCTACTGAAGCTGCAGATGATGGTATAGATGTAGAGGGAAGGGAACACTTTTGCAGTGCTGGTGGGATTGCAAACTAATACAACCTCTACAAAAAGAAGTATGGAGAATTCTTTAAGAACTAAAAGTAGACCTTCCATTTGATCCTGCAATCCAATTACCAGGCATCTATCCAAAAGAAAGAAAAAATCATTGTAACACAAAGACATTTGAACAAGATTGTTTATTGCAGCTCAATTCACAATCACCAAGATGTGGAATCAACCCAAATGCCCATCAACCCATGAATGGATGAATGAACTATGGTCTATGTATACTGTGGAGTACTGTTCAGAAAACTTTAATGTTTTGTATTTACCTAGATGGAGTGGAAAAACATTCTTCTTAGTAAAGTATCACAAAAATGGAAAAGCAAGTACCCAATGTACTTAATACTAACATTAAACCAATGTATAAACAACTAAAGGCCCACACAGAAGAAAAAAAGAACTATGTTCTAGTAATGGGGAGGGAAGAGAGGGACTGGCAAGTTCTCACCTTGTGTGTACATGAAGGTATACAGCACACACCCTGGGTGAAAGGCTTAACTACATGTTGAACTTTACCTGAGAAATGCGAACAATGTAACCTAAACATTAGTACTCTTCTGTCAATCTGAAATAAATAAACAAAAGCCTTTAGGTATCTTGTTGTTATAGGGTCAGAGCATTCAAATTAATGCTACATTTTGTTTTCAGGACCTAGAACCTAGAAGATTTGGGGCTTTTGTTATTTATTTATTTATTTATTTATATTTATTTTTTAGAAATAGAGTCTCACTTTATTCCCCTCAGTAGAGTGCTATGGCATCACAGTTCACAGCAACCTCCACGCCTTGGGCTTAGGCAATTCTCTTGCCTCAGCCTCCCAAGTAGCTGGGACTACAGGGCGCCTGCCACAACGCCTGGCTATTTTTTTTTTATTGTTTATGTTTTGCGGGGGTCAGTTTCGAACCCCCCACCCTTGGTATACAGGGCCAGCACCCTACTCACTAAGCCATGGGCGCTGCTGATTTTGGGCTTTTAAACTGTATGTCTATCCAACATCTATGTATCTATCTCACACCTGTCTTTCTCTACTGTTTATTAGCATCTATTATGCCATTTCTTAGAGCATCCATTATTTTCTTGGATTAATGAATAAATGTACTTGCTAGTTCTAAAGTGTCTAAACTCTGGAATCAGGTGCCTGAACTCAAATACCTCTGTTACTTAATGAGGTGTCTTTACACATCTTATTTTATCTCTCAGAGCTGGAAGTTTGTAAACTAAAACTGGGCATGTGGTAATGTACTGTACTTCACAATGCTATAAAGAACACGGGAGAAAAGAATCAAAGCAAAACAAATCAGTGAATCCAGGTGAAAGTACTTGGAATTGAAATATTGAATTAATAAATGAAGGTGAGATTGATTCCCTTGCCCGTTGGGCACAGTGTATATTTTGATAAGTGGAGACCTGCCAGCTCTGCGATGTTCCAGATTCTGATCTTTAGGGATATTTTACTTATTATTGGTTCTTTATTTTTATGTTATACACCCTTTATCGGGTAGACTGTTGTCATGAACATATTAATATGTGAGATTATTTGAGGATATTTTTCCCCCTGGGATAGTTTGGGATAGTATTGGGATAGTATTGTAGTTCTATCAGGTATCTTACAGAATCATACAAATTAAGAAAAGATATGCACATTTAGTAAAAGCAGAAACTAGAGGAATATAGTTGTAAGTAGAGTCAGAGAACTGAAAATAATGCTACATTCACTTTTATTTTCATCTTCATAGAAATTTTAGAAAGAAAGCCGGTAGGATTTAAATATCCATTGCAACAATGGGAAAACTGACCATAATTTTTCTAGTGTGTTCTCACAGCTGGCTGTGGGTGTGGAAGTAAAGTAATCATAGCTAAATTAGTAGTAGTAATAATAGTAACAATAATAGTAATACTGGTAGTGGTAGTAATAATAGTGGTGGAAACTGGAAATAAGTGCTTACTATTTTCTAAGCCCTACCCCAAGAATTTTATATCAATTCCTTTAATGTAGCAACTTCATAAATCATGTTTTGTTATTATTCCCACTGTGCCAATGGCTAAACCGAATCACCAAAATCTTGAGTGATGTATGTATTCAAGGCTGCTTAGCTATTAAGTAACAGCACCAAGATTTAAAAGCAGGCATTTTGATCTCCTCTCCTATGTTGCATTTTACCCGAAATGACGGGGTTAGGAGAAAATTTCAATTTAAAATACAATGAATATAGGCTCCGCGCTTGTAGCACAGTGGTTATGGCGCCAGCCACATAGAGGCTGGCGGTTCAAACCCAGCCCAGGCCAGCTAAACAACAATGACAGCTGCAACAGAAAATAGCCAGGCATTGTGGTAAGCACCTGTAGTCCCAGCTACTTGGGAGGCTGAGGCAGGAGAATCACTTAAGCCCAAGAGTTCAAGGTTGCTGTGAGCTATGTTCCCATGGCACTCAACCAAGTGTGACATAGTGAGATTCTATCTCAAAAAAACAAACAACAACAACAACAAAAAAACCCTACAATGAATATTAAGGTAAAATACAGCAGCAGAGAAGACAGCTTAATAGATATTAGTGTGTTCTCTGGAGTCAGATTGCATAGATTTGAAATCCAGGGATTACTTTTTTTTTCAGGTTTATCAAGATATAATTGACACATGAGAATTGCATATATTTATGGTATACAATGCCATTTCTTAACATAAATTGTACAATAATTAAATCAAGCTAATTAACATATCCATCAGCTCACAGAATTTTTTTGTGATGAAAACATTTAAGAGCTACTCTCTAGGCCAGCGGTTCTCAACCTGTAGGTTGCCACCCTTTGGGGGTCAAATGACCCTTTCACAGGGGTCACCTAAGACCATCCTGCATATCAGATATTTATATTATGATTCATAACAGTAGCGAAATTACAGTTATGAAGTAGCAACGAAAATAATTTTATGGCTGGGGTCACCACAACATAAGGAACTATATTAAGGGGTCACGGCATTAGGAAGGCTGAGAACCACTGCTCTAGGTAATTTTCAAGTATAAAAGGCATCATTAAGTATGGTCAACATTCTATACAATAGATCTCCGGAATTTATTCATTTGTCGAAACTAAAATTTTATACCCTTTGACCAACATCTTTCCATTTTTAAACCTACTTCCCTTGGCAGTCCTTGGCAGCCATCATTCTGCTCTTTGCTTCTGAGGTTGACTTTTTTACATCATATTACTGTGTGACTATGTGTAAATGGGTCTATGTATTGGAACTCTGTTCTCCTCATCTGTAAAATGGAGATGAAAATCATACCTACTCCCTAAGAATGACATGGGGTTTAGGTGATGTAATCCAGATTAAGGGCTGACATAAATTAAATGACCTGTGTATTTCAGCAAATAATATCGGGATTAGCTTAATACACACATGTACTTCACTTGAGGCTGAGGGCAATCTGGTTATTGTAGGGTGTTTGGGGGCTTTTTTTTTGTTTTTTTTTTTTTAATTTTTTTCCTTTTATTTCTCAAAGCACATAAACAGTGGCGAGTACAAAAAATATATGCTAAAATTCCTTTTATTGGAAAAAGAGACTACTCTAGGAATGGCTGCAGAATTTATTGAGATTGAGGAAGAATGCTCGATTAACATTGGTTTGACATAGACAAGGAACCAAGGGAGAGCCTCGGGGAGCAGCAGCCATGTAAGTCGTGACTGTGTACAGAGAAGCCTGTTAGAGTTGGGATCCTAAGCATTGCCCTGCATTTTTCCTACCACAGCAATTATTCCACTTTATTGTAATCATTTAATTTTTGTCTCCCTTATTAGATATTATGGGTAGTTACTGACTAGGAACGAGCCTCCCCTATGTAAGAATTTCCAAAAAAGGGAGAAAGAAACACATGTCAATGGATCAGTAACCCCAGGCTGAGAAGTGCTATTGCCACCCCGATAGACCTGGCTGTATTGGGAGCTGGGTGGGGCGTGGCAGGACTGCCCATCCCAGCACCCCATTCGATAACTCCCAAAGTCAAAGTAAGTGAGCCGAAGTTTAATTTTGAAAGAAAGGTGAAAATTAGGTAAAACAGAAGAAGAGAGGTTTTGATGATACTGTGAGCAAAGAAGAAAAAAGCACATGTGACAACGTGGAGGATGGGTAATCTAGCTCCCCGCATCAGTCTGCCATGTCAGTGTGGCAAGAGTGTGGAGTCCTCTTTGGGAAAGTGGCAAGAGGCCAGGCGTGTGGCTGAGGGGTGTGGGCCCACGCCAGACTCTGAAGAAACACTTCTTTTCTTGACCAATGGAAAGAAAACATACCCCTGATCCCTGGAAACTTGCTGCAAAAGCCCCACTATTGGGCCCTTTGGCCCTCCTCTAGCAGATTTGGAAGGGGTAGGCAAGAAAAATGACCAAGAAGCTGCAGTTCTTATTATTTTTTTGAATATATGTTTACCAGGTCATTCCAGTTCAGATTGTTAAAGGATCACAGTGTGAAAGGCACTGTTTGATGAGATTTTAAAAAAGCAATTGTTAATATTCGCTGCTTACTGGCTGGGTCTAGTGGCCCACCTATAATCCTAGCATTCTGGGAGGCTGAGGCAGTTGGATTTCGTGAGTTCAGGAGTTGGAGACTAGCCTGAGCAAGAGCGAGACCCTGTCTCTGCTGAAATTAGAAAAACTAGCTGGATGTGGTAGTGGGTGTCTGTAGGCCCAGTGCCTCAGGAAGCTGAGACAAGAAGATCCCTTGAGCTCACGAGTTTTATGTTGCTATGAGCTATGACACCGCAGCACACCCAGGACAATAGAGTGAGACTTTGTCTCAAAAATGTATAGAGTTGTATATTAGCTACTTATGCATATTTTAGACATATGCCACCAACCCTTGCACATACCTACAATTAATCCTCTTGTTGACTTAATACAATTTGGTGTGTTTTTAATATATTCTAAGGATTCTATGTATCCTAGATTCCTTTTATAATTCTCTTTCCATTTATATAATTCTTCTAGTATAGGTGATTCTTTTTCTTACCAACCAAGTTTCCCATAAGGAGAAAAGTCTGACTTTTTTTGTTCCTCTCTAGCAGCCCTTTGACTTGTCTAAGCTTTCAAGTTTCAATCGAACTGGGCTCAAATGCTATCTCTGCAAATAGCCTGACCTTGCCAATCACTCTTCCTCCTTTTGGATAACATGTGGCACCGTCTCACATCTCCTTACATTTTGCCTTTGACAGTCTCACCAGGGGTTTCTCTTGGACTTTGTTCCTCAACTCTGAAAGTTCCCCATTCTGCACCTCCCACATTTCCCAGGGTGAAAAGCTCTCTTTGCTACCTGCCTATATTAAAAATGAGATGATCTCCACTTAAAGGGACACATCGATGGCATGACATTAAAATGAATACAGATAGTGGAGGCGAGGCTTCAAAGACATAGTCCACTTGGCATACCTCCTTGACAATGTGGGTTACCGAATCAAAGCAAGGTTAAAAACATACATTTCTATTCTGGAAGCTGTTAACTATCCTTAATAGACATATTAAGGCATGCTTCTTATTTAAACATTGAATTTTCATTTGGGGGCATGTACAGAAAGTTTGTTTATTAATACATTTTGTCCAATGCAAATTATATTTCTGTAGGCCTTCAGATAAGAAATTGGAAAAGAAAGGGGATTAATATTTAATAAAACTTATCTCTGTTAAATTTAATATTATGGAATAGAAGCACCTTGAAACAGGGACATTAACTGTCTGTTCATTGCACTGTCCCAACTTCCTGGTTTAGTGCCAAAGAGTGCCCTTCAATAAATACAGGTTAGACAAATTATTGAAAACCAAAGTTGAAAGTCAGATATATAAATTACCTAATAAATTGCTTGGTTTATATGAAGCTGTCAGAAGAATGCCACTGCTTTTACTATAATTAATACCACAGATATAATACTACATATAACTCATTACATATATACATCTTTCTATGTAATTAATAACATCTACTGACGTATATATCCATATAGATATTTAAGATAAACACATAGAGACAGATATTACATATCGTCTATGTATTTGGTATGTAACAATCACTTATTTTACTTGAATAGCTTCTACTTTTTTAGTTTGAAAAATAAATAAAAGAATATATATCCAGTATTTTGAATATATTCAAATATACAACCAGAGGATATATGTGAGAATGATCAAGCACATTAAATTGAAATTACAAAAAGATAATTTATATCAAGATAAAACTATACATATAAGCTTTATATTATTAGCAATGGTACGAAATTTACTGTGTATGTGTGTCTTCAGTGGTAGTGGGCACAAAGTGATGAACGTGTTAAGACAGACCCCTCTCATGTAATATGATGCGGGAAGGATGAATGGGGCATGGAGGAAGGACCATAGCAAAGACATCTGTGACAGGCCAAGTGGGAGGTCATGGAAACCGAAACAAAGCACAGGGAGAAAAAAAATTTACTTTGGATTTAAGTTTCTAGATAACCTTTTATTTACAGTTAATAATAAAAAGGATTATTTACCACAGTATTCGCATAAGCACTGGGAGAATAGGAGCAAGAAAAGTTGCAGATATTTATTAAATGAAAGCTCTTTCTTAACAGTTTATGCTAAATTATATTGTTGGTCATCGGTTCTAGGCAGGTGCCAAAATGTATTGAGCCAGTCATGACTTTTGTGTAGAAAAATCCATCAAGATTTTTGAAAGTAAGTTAGCACTTACTTTGTAAATAAGGTTTTACAATTCCATCTTAATTATTCACAGAAACAAATTATATTATTTCATCTCTAGCAATAGAGCACTGTTTAAAAATTCAGGTTCATAAAGCAAATGAAGAATCTTAGCATTTGAGCCAATTTTGAAGGAGGGCACCTTGTCCAAAAGTCCCTTCCAATTATGGCATCAGCTCTGTAGCACTGGAGAATTAAAAATGTGTAATATCTCCTTGAATGTTTTCAGGAACAGAGGACTGACTATTATGTCATATCATTGACTGTCTCTGAGTGTAATAGTAACTGTGTCATACTGAACTGAAATATGTCTACTTGGAAATCCATCTCATTATTTCTATTTCCCCTCTCCTAAGGAAGGCCCGCTTCCTCCTTAGTCTGTTTCTCAAGAGTAAACATGCTTTGTTCTTTCCACAATATTTAAATGACAGTGAATTCTGGAGCCTTTGCCAAACATACTACTTTTTTCTAATTGTATTCCAGGTTGCTAACATGCTAATAAGTGAATGAAATGTATTTGAAACTTCCCACTCTTCCTCCTCTACCTAATCTGTTAGGTAGAAATCAAGGAATTCTTCTGAAAGTGCAAATCCTATCATGATACCTTCCCATTAAAACTTTCTACAGTCGTCTAACACTTTCTAGGAGGACCGAAATCATCAGCGGCCTGAAGGGACCTACATACTCTTGCCAAGCTTTTGCCTCCCTGAACTTCATCCCTATTCTGCAACTCCTGTCCATTTGTTTGCTCCAGTGCTATGGTCATGCTGCCCTTTCTGATCCTCTTATACTAGCTGTTTTCCAACCCAGCTCCATTGTCCCTGCCACTGCTTCTTCTACCTCCAATTTCTTCTCTTCTATTTTCATGTGGTTAATTCTCTTGTAAGCCTTATCTTGACAATAATTTCCCTGGCACTATTGCACAAGTTGTTACTCTATTTTATGGTGCCTTCCATTAATCCTTAGTACATATGTACTTAAAGTACAATTAGAAGTATTCTTAATATTTAAAGAAATGGAGTACACTTCTCACTTAAGACTATAAGCTCCACAAATACTAGAAATGTGTGTATTTCTTTTTTTTAAATTGTTAATTTTTTTTTTTTTTTTTTTGTAGAGACAGAGTCTCACCTTATCGCCCTCGGTAGAGTGCCGTGGCATCACACAGCTCACAGCAACCTCCAAATCCTTGGGCTTAAGTGATTCTCTTGACTCAGCCTCCCAAGTAGCTGGGACTACAGGCGCCTGCCACAACGCCCGGCTATTTTTTTGTTGCAGTTTGGCCGGGGCTGGGTTTGAACCCGCCACCCTCGGCATATGGGGCCGGCGCCCTACCCGCTGAGCCACAGGCGCCACCCGAAATGCGTGTATTTCTAGCTATCAACAGAACCCTTGGCAAGGTGCATAGTAGGGATCCAGAAATATTTTCTAATTTGAATATAACCTTTATCTTTCCCCTAGAGAATACCCAAATAATTATTTTTGAGGCATACTGTTTTGAAGATTTGATGCTAAGGGTGAAATTCTGCTCACCGCCTAATAGTCATGGATTTGGAGATAAGTTATTTAAACTTTCAATCTCTTCTTGCATATTATGGAATATTGTTAATAATCATGTCTCCTTTCTAGCCATAGTTTGGTATTTAGAAATACTGTTTGTGAAACACTGAACGCAATCCCTGGCAGAGAGTAAGCTGTGGTTAGCTGTGATTACTTATCTTGCAGGAGTCCTATAAGGTTTGATAAAATGCTCAATACTTGAATGGTTGTTGAATGAATGAATCCCAGTTACAATGCACTGAAGTGTGAGGGAAACCCTCTGAATGAAGGATCAGAATATTTTGGTTCAGTTCTGCTATACCAGGAAGTATCTCTGTGATACTGTGTAATAGCACTAACGATTGAATGAGCCTCAGTTTCCTCAAATATAGCAAAACAAAGTTAGAGCAGGATCTCTCTACCCTTTCCTTGAGTGCTGAAATGCTCAGGTCAAATATGCTTTGTAGACAGGACCTTAAATTCTGTAATATTTATTTGAGGCACGTTTGGAGTATCTGCAGGTCTCACAGATGCCCTGAGGCTCTGTTTATGCAGGCAAATTGAAGAGGAGACATGAGGCTATTATAGGGCAGAATCTGGGAAAAGGGGACTCATTTGACCTGAACTGCCTCCATCAATACACTTCCCAAGGTGATCGCTCAACTCCCCATTTGACAATGTAGACAGAGCCTGAGGAAGGTTTGAGGGCAAATACAGATTGAGATAGTCAAACTTGCAAAATACATGCTCACTGCAAACTGTTTGATGATGAAGGATTGTACACTGGCTGAGAGCATCATGTTTTGATGTAATGCAGTTTAATTTGCTTAACTCCACTAAGCTGGCCATATCTGCCAATGGTTTTGATTGCGCAATCAAAATGAAAGTTCTCAAGAAAAGTACCAAACTGATGTGTGGAGTACATGGAAATGTAAAGTGCCTCTGAGTTCTAATTTTTTTCTATGTCATGTTGCATAAAAAGGAAAATGATTTTATGAATTAATAAACCGTAGCTATGGAAAAGTACTTAAAGTAGTTTTGACATAAGGTCTTACACAGACTGGCATTTGTACTTATTACCATTATATTCTAATATTATCCACTTTTCTCAAAACTCTTAAGCTATCTTTGTTTTTTTACAATTCTTGAATTGCACCATCTTTCTTACCATTTGCAGGTATTTCATTGATTTTTCTCTCTGCCTGTACTAATTTTGTATCATCTTGACTTTTCCCCCCCTGTTTGGGGGGTTTCTTTTTGGCCTATCCTAATTCTATTTAACTTTTAAGTTTTAGTTTAACTGTAATCCCTCCAAAAGAGCTTTTTTTGCTCTTGGGATCTGCTGTAGAAACTCCCTTACTATCTCATTTCAACTTGTAATTATTAAAAAAAACTTGCCATAGTTATAATTCGTAATTACATATTTTCTCATAAATGTATCTTTATTTTTTCTCTCTCTATTAGACAAAAGTTACCATTAGTATAGTAATTATTTCTGCTTTGTTCAGAGCTGTATTCCCAGCAAAGCACACAGAAGGCATTCAGATGTCTTTGGTTCTTAAAGTACGGGGTGATACACTTATGTTACATGCAAGGCCCAGAGTGGGGTATTAATAAAAATTATTTTTTGGAAGCATGACCTCAGGATGTCACTCTATAGAATCTCTTTCCTTTTCATAGTATCTGAAGAGGATGTAGCATGAAAAGATTCTTCATGTTCTGTCATAGAGGTTAAGGAGACATTATTTTCTGACTTGTGAAGAAGCATTTTTATACTGAAATAGATTACCTTCATTCTTTCTTGCCTATATACACACACTGTTCAGGTCTCTAATGCACACAAAGTAAAATCATCTAATTCACAAGTGCCCATCAACCCATGAATGGATTAATAAACTGTGGTATATGTATATCATGGAATACTATTCAGCCATAAAAAGTTGGAGACCCTACATTTTTTATATAAACCTGGATAGAATTGGAACACATTCCTCTTAGTAAATTATCACAAGAATGGAAAAGCAAGTATCTAATGTCCTCAAAACTAATACGAAGCCGGTAGACAGACTAATACATGCCCACACAAAAGAAAAACTCAATCTCATGGAAGTTGGGGGGGCCAAGGGGAAAAGGAAGGAGTAGAAGGGAGGAGGGAAGGGAATTTGTGTGCTCTTACCTAACGGGCACAATGAAGGGGTATACGGCAAACCTCCTGGGCGAGGGGCATAAGGATAACAAGGACCTTACCTAATAAATGCAAATATTGTAACCTAATGGTGTGTACCCTCATATGAATCCAAAATAAAACAAATCATCTAACCTTTTTTCTAAATTTCAAAAACATAGAACAGTATATTGGAAGTTGTTCTAAACTCAAAATTAGGAATTTTGTTTCCTAACCTCAGTTCTGCCACCAACTTAATATTAAATTCAGGTAAATATCTCAGCCTCTTTGGTATTTAAGTTGTGAAAAAGATGCTGTTCCTTTGTCTAAAGTTGCTGTATTTCAAATTGTGTTGTCATCGGAGCAATCAGGCAGGAGGGAAAGAGCACATGTGTCCTTGCTTATGGTGACAGGACCTTGGGAAGTGTCAGAGGTAAAGGACCTATTGCTGGTAAGAGGTTGCTCCTGGCAGTGCCATGCCTCTGGGGCAGAGGGCGGAGGTTGAATCTTCTCTTGGACAATATTTGAATTTGGCATTTTGCAAGGTGAGTGGGAGTGGGGTGTTTTCTAACTTTTGTGCACTTGTTCTTTTGGTGAGATTAAAATGTTTGATCAGTCTATCACTTTTATGTTAATTTAAACAGGATATATATATGGAGAGAGAGATGTCTTATAGATATATATATACCATATATATGTGTGTGTGTGTATATATATATATATATATATGTCTTAGAAAGGGCAGGTAAATCATATGCTAAACAATGTGAGCAAAGAAGAATTGTATATACCTGAATAATCAAAGATTTTTCTGAGAAGGCAAGTTATATGTGAAATGTAAATGTGTTTATTTTTTATAAATGTTAAAAATGTCAGCTTGATGCAAATTAAATAAATGAAATTCCAAAATGTAAAATCACAGGATTTTATAATTCTAGCTACATTTCAATCAAGAGAAAAGATCCTTTTGACAAAAAATCCTTTAATTTGCGTGATAAGGAATGCAGAACTATACCAATATTCACGGTCAATTCCATCCTAATATTTACATTGTTGAAAACTTTGCTGCCATGCCAAATAAAAAACAGAGTGAGTTAGTGTTAATCCTACTTTAGTTACTTTTGTTCTTACCTGAAATTTGAGAATCAAAATAGGACAAAAAGATTCCCCAGAAGTAATTCAAAATTTAAATTAATTTGTAGAAGCATTGGTTTCATAAATTAAAAGAAAAAGAATTCTTATCTTACCTCACAGAATTGTCTTGAAATTTTTCTGATGGAAGCCAAAAAAAAAAAAAGAATTGAAGTTTGCTCATAAATACAGAAAATACTTACAGGTTTGGAAAAGGCTTGTGACTCTTAACTCCATTTCACTGTGCAACAAGCTCAATTGGAACTTAAATGCCTGTCTCGGTGAGTAAATTAGAACCACAGCACACCAATGAGAAATGAGAGAGATGGTCATTGCACAGAGACCTGAGAGGTGCAAAAAATATGATGGCGATTGTTGTGCTAATGTTTGCCGGAGGTGTCCTACAAGCCTGAGCAAAGTGAATTTTCATCTCTTGAAGTCTATTCTTTAATTGACACAAAACGCAAGTCCCTGGAATGAGATTTGGCTGCTACCTTTAGGGCCGTGGGTGTTTTATCTTAATGTTTTATTGATGGAATTCTGCCGTGCCCATCACCGGGACAGCATCAGGAGACTCATTAGTGCAGCTGGCTCTCAGCTCCAAAGATCCTTTACCGATCCTTTTTACTGGTTTAAAAAGCAGTAAAGAGAAAGGGAACAATTTGAGCAGGGGCTAAAGAGTTGTTTACTACAGCAAGTTGTGAACTGCTTTTGGCATTCCCTTTCTGTAGCTCGTATTTTATTTCATTTTCTACTTTTTTACCTGTAGTTCCCCAAGAAGGAATTCTACAAATTGAATCTCCCTGCTGTAACAGTTTTTTTTCCTCTAAAGCTATGACTCTGACTCATATGTACTGAAGACTTGCAACTCTACGAATAATCTGCTTTGTCATTTTAGAAGACTATTCCAAAACATAGACATTAGGGTTCTAGTAATGCCATAAATTTACATATCCAATGTTTGCTGTGGGCGTGTGTGTCCAATTTCTTAGGTAATCTCGACCCCATGAGTGTAGGTGATTTCTGAGAAAGATAATTCATTGTTTAATTAAATGTTCTTTGACTGTTTAAATTGTTTAGGATTCTTCCTCATATGTACAGTACAGAATTTGAAAACAAAGAAACTCAGAGGACATATATTCCTTTTTATTAAAAAACTTTAAAAAGCTACTATAATATACTCCATTCAGTTAAACCATATTTTATTTTTCTTTTGTATCTTCAAAATAGCATGAAAGATTAAAAAAACCCATATGTGACTATTAAAAAATATTACTTAGAAAATGTACCATTTCCCATTTTGATATTCTATTATAGGCCATAGGATTGACTCCAGGTTTATTTATTCTCCTTCTCTCTCTGTGTGTCTCTCTCTCTGTATATATACATATATATACACACACGTACGTATATGTTATACAATATAATATATATGGTGTATCATAGATACTTTATTAAATATACAGTATTTTGCTGTATTAATTTTTTATAGTAAATCTGTTTTTAAAATAACACAAAAGTGAATTCAAAAGAGATCTACCTAGTGATTTAGAATTATATTTAAGTTCTTATTCTGCCACGAAGTAGTTTTCTTACTCTGAAAAATGTTACTTCACCTCACCAAATCTCATTTTGCTTATCTATAAAGCTTATAGCTGGCCATTCTCATACCCTTCTAATATAATTTTAAATAGACTGTGAGCAAAATTTAGAAATAAGTTAGACACAGACCCTGTCCTTTAGGAGTTTTTCCCAAGTCAAAACATATTAAAAGAATGACAAAAGCTTAGCAAAGGTAGTAATCCTTAACAGAATGTATCAAAGAAAAAAAAGCATAAATCATGGAAGATAATATTTTTGAGCTTAAAACAATCTGAGTATCAACTCTAGGTCAGCACTCACTGCTACTTCATAATCTCTCTCTGTCACCAGATACAGCTGGCCTTCCATATTACTGGACTCTGCATCCACAGATTCAATTAAAACAGATGAAAAATATTCAGAATAAAAAAAATTAGAAATAAGACAAAACCATAGAATAACAAGTATTTGTATAGCGTTTACATCCTATTATTCATTATAAGCAATCTACTGTAGAGATGATTTACAGTGAATGGGACAATATGTGGAAATTATGAAAAGACTACCCCATTTTATAAAAAGGACTTGAGCATCTGTGGATTTTGATATCTGTGTGAGTCCTTAATTTTCTTCAGTTTCCAAATCCTACAATTATGTATTGGCCAAAATTTAGGCTCTCAGATGGGTTAATTAATTATGTAAACTTAGTAATTGGTAGAGTTAAGTTTTAAGCACTTATTTTCCTTATTTTGAAAATCATTTTTTCATTTTCATTTCAGTCTTATAAGTGATGAATCCATATGAAAAAGCTGTATGAAAAGTCCTAGTACTCTATCAAGTTATGAAAGAAAAGAGAAAGAAAGAAAAAAATAAAAGTCTTCTTTTCTGAGTAAAGTATTTCTGACAAAATATGCAAGAAAATCTGTGACTCAATAATCATGACAACAAAAATACTTCTATCTCTTTGGTATGTTCTCGATTGACCCTCCTACCCCGAAAAATAACCCTTGCCTTAAAAAAATAACAAACAAACTGGAGGTTGAATAGCTCTCCCCAATGAAACAATTCTGAGATATTGTGAGTAAACAACTTAATTTGGATTACAGTATTTACAATGCCATACTTAAAAACTTAACACATGGGACATATAGAATATTTGAATTGAACTCTAAAACAAATTTGGAAAGGAAACTTAAGGAAAGCATTTTAAAAGACTTTTATCCTCCTTTTATTGGGAGTGTTACATCGGAACTGATAATAGCTCTGCATGTATTATATTCATATATAATGAAACTAATTTTCATTGTTTGGCATATGATTGAGATACTTTTATTTAATAATTATGAGACAAAGAGTGTGTCTAGTCATTGTGAGATATTTCTGGAAGCCTGGACTAGTTGTATCTGCTCTATCTAGTTTGTCATAGGGCTATTTTTAACAAGGCATGTGTTATAGACAAAATAATGATTCCCCAAAGATAGCCAAGTCCTAATTCCCAGCACTTGTAACTATGTTGTAGCAAAAGAGACTTTTCAGATGAAATTAAGTTTATGGATCTTGAGGTGGAAAGATAGATTATCTTAATTGTATGCGTTTTCAAAAATGAGAAATGATGGAAGATGTCACCTGAAAAAGAGGAGACTCGCTGTTGGCCACTTTTAAAAATGGAGGAAGGGGCCGTTAGCCAAAGTAATCAGTAATGTCCTTGATTCTATAAGCAGCAAGAAAATGTGGGATGTTGTTTTTGCAACCCCATAGAAATGACTTATGTCAACAGCACAATGAGCAGGATACCGTCTCCTTTGCAGCCACCATAAGGGAATCACCTTGTTGACATATTGATTATAGCCCAACAAGCTTTGTATCAGACTTCAGATAATAGTAAATGTGTGTTGTTTTAAGCCACATTTAAATTGGGGGTAATTTCTTATGCAGCAATAGAAAACCAGTATAGCATCTTGCAGAGTAGACCTTACATGATGTTTTCTGAATACCCAATGATAAGGACTTTTGATAAAATTCTACATAAAAATAAAGGCATAGACATGAAATGTTGTTTTCATACATATTAATTATTCAAACTAATAGGGTTGGAAGTGTTGAATTCAGATAGGGTTTTCATTCACAACTATTTTGTTGTCCTATGCAGCCTACAGGTCAACTAATAGAAGAATACTTTTAAATCAAGAAATAGGATTACTAAAATGTTAATTATATTGAGCTAAAATTATCAAAATGTTTTGGTAATAATATAGATATGTGCTTCCTCATTAATGCATAAATGAGGTCTAATAATAGGTCTCTCCACTACTGTCAATTTATGTGGTATTATTATAAATAATATTTCAAGATATTTGAAATACTTTAATAAAATAAAATAAATACTTGTTGGGAATGACAAAGTGTATTAACACTCTATGATTTGTTTCCTATATTAAACATAAAATAAAATACTAAATCAGGTATATTATATTTTTCCCTTTTGAATTTGCAGAGCCCCTATCATTAAAACCCTGAACAAGAATATTTTTTCCTAGATCAATGGACTTATTAGGCTCTAAGTCTAAGAGTGAAATTGATCTGTTTGAGTAAGAAAAAGTATATTTTTAGAAATATAAGCAATATATCCCTATATAATTTTGAGCCAGTTACATTCCTATAAATGACCAGAATGCTCATGCTCCTCAACTATTACCAAAGCAGTAGATTCTTCTGCCATATTGACATCTTAAACAAATGGAAACTTTTTCCTTTTTTTTTTTTTCTGTTTATAATGCTAACTTTAATTTTGGAAATTTTAATGATGTCATTTTCTTTTAACATCTTATTTTAATCACAGATAAGTGTCCCAACATTGACAACAGAAACAAGAAAAAAAAAACATGCTATATGGTGTAATATATAATGATAAATTTCACTCAAGATGCTCACAAATTAAAAGAAAATTGGGTGAGGCTCGTACCTGTAATCCTAGCACTCTGGGAAGCCAAGGCAGGAGGATTGCTTGAAGTCAGGAGTTCAAGACCAGCCTGAGAAAGAGCAAGATTGCAAGATACCATCTCTACTAAAAATAGAAAAATTAGCTCGGCATTGTAGTCCAGCTACTTGGGAGGGTGAGATAGGAGGATTGCTCAAGCCCAAGAATTTGAGGTTGCTTTGAGCTATGAGGACACCACTGAACTTCTAGCCTGGGCAACAGAGTGAGACTGTGTTTCAAACAAACAAAAAAAAAAAAGCAAGAGAAGCAAGTTATAACACAGCAGATGAGTGACAAGTTATACTAGATTTGTTGTGCTGGGAGTGAGGGCTGGAGTGGACAGAGGAAGCCAGGGACAATCAGGGATACTCAGGCGAGACAGCTTTCCGCAAGGTAGCTCATATCTTCACACGACTGATATTTTGGCCTGAGTAAGCCTTTGTCATGGCATACTTTCCTGGCCATTGTGGAATGTATGTAGCAATATCTCTGTACTCTTATCTACCAGATGCCAGTAGCACCCAAAGATATGATAAAGAAAATGTTTTCAAGCATTTTCAAATGAGTTCAGAGCACCAACTTAACACCTGGTTGAACACCAGAGCTCTGAGAATGCGACTCAGAGTGAATTACAGGTCTCAGCAACATTCCTATCACCTGGAAGCTTGTTATAAATACTCAATCTTAGGCCCCACTCCAGAATTACTGACTCTAAATTTGCATTTTAAAAAGATTGCATATTGATTTTGAGAAGTACCTCTTTTTGTAGTCCAGCAATCCTGGAAATGGCAGCAGCACAGACATTCTCAGGAAGGAGTGACACAACTTCCAATGGTCAGAGGGCAGAGTAGGAGATAGGACTGAAAAATCAAGCAAAAGCCAGAAGACAACACACTTTAACAAACTCATGAAAGCATCAAGATATTCTCTGAGCAAAGGAAATCGCTGAAGAGTTTTAATAGGAGAATAAAAACGATCTGATCAGATTTGCTTTAAAAAATAATTTTATGTTCATATGCTTCAATTGCCACTCTAATGGAATGAATAGAATAAAAAAATGGTAATCTGTACTTATGAATTTATTTCATTTCCCACTTCATATTAGCAACGGGCAGTTCTCTGGTTAATCTGAAAATATGGCCTCTCCATCAAATCAAAGAGAAGCCGTAACTGTACAAGCAATTCTCAGGGGGAAATGCCGGGTAGCTTTCGATATTTCTTTAGGAAGGAAGTCATGTGAAATGGCTCAAGAGCCATCAGGTTAAGATTAAATCTTTATATCATATTTAGATGGGTTTCCTGCTGTTCTGGAAATTAATTTGAATTAATCATGATCTTTCTACCCTTTGTCATCCTTTTTTTAAATAGCTGAATTAGTCCATAGCACAGCAGCCTTATGGACTTGGAGGCCTGATTTTCGCGTTTTGGCCTGAGGATAGGAAGTCAAAAGCTGACAAAAGATGAATGCTTTGCAGAAGTGACAAATTTAGTTTCCTGGAGAAAGTTGCTGACTGCAATGTTCCAACTAGAGCAGCTTATCTGCTCCTCCAGATGTTGAAATAATGACAGATGCTTAGAGAAAGCTTGATGAGAGGAAGAAAGGAGCAGGCTGAAGGGTCCAACCTATTTGTGTGGAGGGAAATAAAACACTTACTGAGATCCCTATTCTGATGAGGTGTGTAGATACATCTTTATAGCCAAAATATGGTATAACTGTAGGCAAATTTATTGGTAGATGGTTTTGTGATCTTGGAGATATAGACAGCACAGAATTCTGTTTCTTTTCTTCACATGATTAGTAAACCATTAGAACACTTTATTAAATATGAAATGACCTCTGGGTACCTGTGTGGGATAACAGGACACTAGTTTATAATGACTGGAGGTATATGAGTGCATTTTCCAGAGCTGTGGCTGGTGGGCAAGTTTCCCATTGTATGCAACATTTCCAGCAATTTATATTAAAGACATTTTAAAATCATTAACTGATTATTAGATCTCTAAATAAAGCTGTATAAATTAATACTGCCTAAACTAGTATAATTAGCAAATCTTTGTTAAGAAGCTTAAAACTTTATGCAGTTGCACAAGATTCATAAGATATTGAACTTGGTAACATTAAAAATTGAATAAAAAAAGAACGATTAAGAATAATTTAACCTACTTAAAATGCACATAATTACACTGTGTGTGACATGTCAATGGTACTTCTCCTGGCTTATGTGTATACATGAGTATGTAGGAAAAATAACCCACAAAATTGTGCTTTGTACATTCGTACCTTTTTCTTTTTATATCTTTGTGAGTTTTTTTCCTTTCTGATTTTCTTTAAAAGAGGGCTTTTTATCTCATGTGAGAGAAACCTGTTCTTACCAGAGGAAAATTGAGTTGTAAAATACAGTTTGCAAGATGAAAGAACTGTTTCTCCAAACACTTCACCTTCCCTAAGAGATTTCTTTGCATTTTACTTGAACTGCTGAAGGAACATTTTCACAGTATTCTCTTTGGTCCTCATTCATGGTTCAAATGCACTTATTATGAAATTATTTCTTCTTTCAGTTGAAATCGAATTTTTGACTGTACACCCTGAATCCTACCCCTCCAGTAAACCCTTCTGTGATAGAGTCGGAAAGTTGTATGCCAGTTGGATGGAGTGGGCAAGCCAAAAGCTAGACTTGCTGACCTTAGGAGGAGGGATGCCTGAGTGGTCAGGACTTGGGCTGTGTGAGCAGACTTAGGGTTGGACAAAACCTCAATCATTTTCTAACGTTATTTTGGAATATGATGTCTCTCAATTTACTCTAAGTCTCAATAAGCCACAGAGGAGAGAGCCTGTCTACATCACACGTACACACATCCCTGCTTTGAATGATCAACAGAAACAAGGTAGAATTTCAGAATTTTTGTCAGGTTATAAAAAGAGCTGTTTGGCCATAGATATAATTCTTTCTCAAATCCTTAATTCACCATTTAGCAAAAATGCAGGCATTTTAGTCTTCTGAAGATCAACATGTAGAGTGAGTAACAGAGATAGAAAAATATAGGGTATCCATAAAGTTCTTGTGCAATTAGTTATGTTAAACAATTTTAAATTGCACATGAACTTCATGTCCGCCCTGTAATTAAGTTTCTGATTTTTTTTTCCCCCTGATGAGCAAACCCAAGAACATGCTTGCACATTCTGTCTGCTACTCATTATCTATATCATGTGGGAAGAAAATATATGGGTTACGGAAACTGATGCATTAAAAATCATAGTCCACTTAGGCTTATTTTTATTGCAGTATCTATATTACATTTTGGTCAATTAATAAATCACATTTTTGATCTGTAGTACATATAACATTATATTTGTTTTACTATATTTGCATATTATATTTATATTTCCACCAGTAGAACTTGAGAGAGGGTTCCAATTTTGCCACATTCACACCAATACTTATTATTATTATTATTATTATTATCTTGTATTGTCCTAATAGGCGTAAGGTGATATCCCATTGTGGTGTTGATTTACATTTTCCTAATGTTTAGAGATATTAAGCGTCTCTTTTTTTTACTGTTTGAATGTTTTATTTATTTATTTTATTAAATCATAAGCATCTTTTCTTATGCTTCTTGGCCATTTGTCTGTTTTCCTGGTAGAGAAGTCTATAGAGGTCTTTTACCCACATTTTAATAGGGTGATTTTGGTTGTTGATGAGATGTAGGGGATCTTTATATATTATGGATATTAAACCCTCTATCAAATGTATGATTTTCAAACATTTTCTCCCCTTACATAGATTGCCTTAATTTTGATTTTTCTCTATTTTATCTTTTATGAAAATGATCAGGTTTATTCTGAACTTTTAGGTCTTGCTCAAAGAAATCACAATCATTTCCTTGGATTATAGTAGTGCAGGATTAGATTTAATAAAAATATACCCTCTACTTCCAGCCCTGACACTTTTATATATTCCCACATGTGTACACATCTTCTCTTTTTTCCCTCTCCCTCTCTCCTCTCTTTCTTTCTTTCTATTTTTTTTTTTTTTTGTTTGTTTGTTTTGTTGCAGTTTTTGGCCAGGGCTGGGCTCGAACCCACCACCCTGGGCATGTGGGGCTGGTGCCCTACTCCTTGAGTCACAGGTGCCACCCCCTCGCTCCTCTTTTTCCTGTGTTCCTTCCCCCAATATTTCCTAATTCATATTGATTTGAGTTTTCCACTTTTCATGAAGCTAGACTTAATGATAGGATGCATAATAACATTCATGAATATTTGTTTAAATTAAATTTAGGGAATAGTATGACACTATCCATTTTTCATTTGCTGCAAAAAGAAGGTCCATGGAGCACATGCAATTTGAAGGCTCCCATTTATAAGATCATAAACTTTAACATATTTGCAACATTGATTCAAACAAATGAATGAAAAGTGTTATTTGTGTTTATTCACAAGATAATATCTGGGACTGAAATTGTGGGACATTTTATGGCGATGTACTAGATGTAGAATATTAAAATGTGGCAGCTCACAGAAATTCCAAGGCCTCTAAGACTATTTAAAAGTAATAAAAAATAAATCCAAGGAACTATCTCAACTCAGTAGTAACTATAACGATGACTTAATTTATTGTGACAATCACTATTAAGCATAGTTTACTTGCAATATGTCCTTTAATCTGCACTGCAACCCAGTACGATTTATAATATTATTCTTATCTTGCAGCTGAAAGTTCAAATACTCATGGCACTTGCCAATGGTTACTAAGATGGTAAGAGGAAGTGTTCAGATTTGAATCTGGAAAGTATGATAATAGATTCTATTAGCTTTACTTACAATCTTCCCTCCTTCTATGTTGTCTGCTTTAATGGGCTAAATATATTATTTCTTAGATCAATGCATAAATATATAAATACACGTTGCTGAAAAAACTGAAACAAAGAGAATTCAAGTAATTAGTATGACATTGTAAATTAATAGTTTATGTCTATTTCACAAATATTTTATTATCTAGGAACAGATATTTAGTTTTGACTTGGGAAAGTGGGTTTTATTTTTATCAGGAACTTGGTTTAGGACAGTTTGTTTCCTATTTTATTAAGTCCAAAGGCCAGATGTGCCAAATTGTGTTTCATTGGGCCTAATTAAAATAGGTGAGGGTGCAATCAGGAGTCACCAGGTGTTCCTAATAAAACAGAAATCAAACAGGAGTAACTAGAGAAAGCGAGAGCCTTCATCAGACTCCCAGGAGATTGCAAAACACTATGGTTAACCTCCCTGTATATTCAATAAAAGATAAAATTTGGAAGTCATTTTAGTGACTAAAATCTTCCAAATGTAGGAGTAAGCAAAATCTCAATTCTTTATTTACCCCCGTTACTCACAACCTGTGAGCCCTCAGAAGAGTTACCTTTGGTGATTTTCTCTACTAAGCTAAGAATTTAAATGGAAACATGTTTGTAGCCAAAGACAAAGAGGGAATGGGCACATCTTGCAGTAAAGTTAGCACGTGTGTTCACGCACACGCACAGTTCTTAGGCCACCTAAACAATTCCTTCATTTATTCAATAATACTTGAAATCCCATGTGCCTGTAAAAGTGATGAGACATAAAAATGAACACAATCTTGGAAGAAAAGACACTGATGTTGAATTCCTTCCTTCCTCTTTCCTTTCTGTCTGGATCCCTTTTCTTTTTCTAAATAGAATGTCAACTCTGTAGGGTCAGTTTTGGGGTAGGATTTCACTTTCCATCATATTCCCAGCAGTTCTCAGAGAGTCTTGCTTAATAGGTGTTGGTGAGCAAGTGTGAGAGAATCTGAACAGTGTGCATTGAGGATACAAAGTGTACCTGTCACAGTGATGGATCCTGGGGAGTGAAGCCACAACCCAGACAAAATTGTAATGGGTGAACATGTAATTTAGGAAATAATGCTACTGTCCACCTAGGCTTTAAAGGAAGCATCTCCCACTCCTCTCTGTCTACATCGACTTGCACAATAAATCTATAACCATGCTATCTTCATTCATTGTTAAATCGTTTTTCTCCATCTCAATAGCTATAATGAGACTTTATAATCTATGGTCTGGTGACTATATTATTACCCTAAAGATTTTTCTTCTCCCCTCTATAATTTATTCTACCTGGCACTCCCAGAGTGAAATTATCTCTGTAACAACACACAAGTCATCTTATCCTCTGTTTTATAAAAATAGTGAATAAAAAAAAGCAAAGTGAAATTTCCTTCAGAATAGGCTATTATAAAAATTTTAGATTCCTTAAGTTTGCAAACACAACATCATATATAATTAGAAGATAATACTTGATTTCTGTCTCTTTCTGTCTTCTCTTTTTCTCTGCCTCTCTCTACCTTGTAAGTGATTTGTCTTATGTATTTTTAAAATTTATTTTTAATTAACATGTAAACATTTTACATATTTATGGTGTACATTAGTGCAACATGATGTTTTGGCATAAGTACATATTGTGGAATGGCTAACTCAAGGTATTTAACATACACAGCACGTCACATAATTATCTGTGCGTGTGGTGAAAAAGAGTTAAAACATACTCTCTTCACAAGTACATAATATTCATTTATTGTTATTAACTATAGTCACCACGGTACACAGTAGATCTCTTGAACTTACTCCTGTCTGACGAAACTTTGCGCCATTTGACCAGCATCTCCTCAGTCCTCAGGCCCACCCCTGCTCAGCCCCTGGTAAGCACCACTTTGCTCTGTTTCTATGAGTTCTCTGTTAGAGGAGTTCTGCCCACAGGTGAGCACATGCCGCATTGTCTTTCTGTGCCCGTATCTGGCTTATTTGTCTTAAAATAGTGCCCTCCAGGTTTATCCATGCTATCACACATGACAAGATTTCCTTCTTGTTTTAAGGCTGAATAATATTCCATTATGTATATATGTATGTTTTCTTTATCCATTCATTCACTGATGGACATATTTTAGGTTGATTCCCAGCCCTGTCTGTTGTGAATGGTACTGCAATAAACTTGGGGGTACAGACATCTCTTCAAACATTGATTTCATTTCCTTTGGGGATATGCCCAGTAGGGGGTGTTGCTAGATCATACGTTTTTTTCTACTCATTTTTTTATTGTTTCAGGTTAATTTGAAAGTATAAATAATTAGGTTACAATATTTGCGTTTTTTAGGTAGAGTCCCTCTTATAATTGTGCCCCAACCTCAAGAGGTGTGCCTTAATTGCACCAATTAAGTGGGGGCATATCCACCCCCCTCCTCCTTTCCCTCTCCCAGCTCCCTCATTCCCCTGCCCCCCACCTTGGATTGATTTGAGTTTTTCTCTTACATGGGTGTGCACTAGATCTTCTACGGGCTTTATATTAGTACTGGGTACATCGGATTCTTGCTCATTCATTCTTTACTAAGTAAATACTTTACTAAGAAGAATGTTTTCCACCTCCATCCAGGTTATATTGTTTTCCAGAATGAAATGGCTATGTTAATTCGCATTCACACCAACAGTGTGCAAAGGTTGCCTTTTCTTTATATTCTCACCAAAATATCTGATTTATAAACTCCCCATAACCTACACAGGCCATGCTTCTGCTGATCTTCATCGCTGCCTTCCCTATGTCACTGAAACTTTCCACCACCTAGCCAGGAGCATGTTTACATTTTTTCAAGGAATGTCAATTCATTTATGAGCTCTTACCTTTAACTCTGCTTATTAGAAATTTTGAACTGTGACACAGGTTTTTAACAGAGGAAATAAGTCAGTCCCAGACCTTCCAATCCCGATCATATGACCCGAAATAAAGGTTACAGTAAGACATTAATTTCATTCAAAGCTTACAACTTTCTCCTTTCTATAAAAATCACCAGGAGATTGTTTGAGTCATTGGTTATGTAAAAGTTAATATCAGAAACATTGTGGATAAGGAGCACGGCTGCTTCTTATGAGCCAAAATTTTGGAACTGATCAATGTAAGCCTGTCCTTGCATTAAAGCATCATCATAAACATACCTTACAAATAGTTAACTGTGCCATAGAATATGGGAATTTTTTAATGAATGTTCATTGTGATTTGTGGAATAAAACAGCTCAGAGCTGTATAAATTTCTGTGAAACTGTTCTTGTGAAAGATTATCATCTCTCATATGTAACTCTCTGTCTTTTTAACATATGATTCTTCAATGCTTTTCCAATAATGATGACTGCAGAATATATACTATGTGATTACTATAGACAATTTAATACCATAGCTAGAACTGGAGCTTTTTTGGTACCTGATTCATAACTTAAGGAGCCACTGAAACTTTTAATAACCAGGAAGTCCACACATCATAAGAAACAGTAACTGTGAAAAGTCTGGGGATAAGTGGAAGGATGCAGGATTCTCACATAATAAAGCAGATTATTAAATTTCCTAAAATAAGTAATCCCAAAAGAATGGCCATATATATTGCTAACTTCATGAGTCACCCTGAAGACTCACTTCTATTAAGAGTGAGAATCTCCTGGATTAGAGGATTTGCATTTAAATGGTCTTTTCCCCCCTTGCAGCCACAGGTTCCTGCCTAGGATAATGCTGCTTTCCCTTTGTGCAGCACATCCATAAAGGGTCCTAATAAATCCTACCATTGTGATGATCCTAGAGTCTGTCAAGACATTTAAGCTGTTCTAACAGGCACGTTTGAAATAGGGCTTTCTGTATTTCCTTTGGGGAGTTTTTAAATATAATTAGGATAATTAGCTATTTCCCTGCAGGCCGTCTTTATAAATTTAAGAAAAATGCCATCCTTGGTCTTAGTAAATTAAACAGAAATAGGCATTTGGAAATCTAACCACTAACTTCAATAGCCAAATAGGAGATAGTTTAACATTTATAAAAGTTCTCTTCCTAATATTGTATGTGTGTTAGAATGGCCTTTGAGAAATTATGTAAATTATGAACTATAGGGAATATAACCCAGATTCTCAGTTAACACCCTAGAACCAGCCCCCACTGGCACTAGAAATTATTTCTCAAGTTATCTAGTATAATATCTTAATTGTACATATGATTTTTCCACTGGCAAAATGGGATAATCATGGCTAGAATAATTTAAAGGATGTGGCACCATTTATAGCATGTTGTGGACAGTTTATCAATATCAAATGTTTTTTAAGAACTGCCTGATTTTAGTTCAATATGCTATAAATTACAGCACAAGACACATGTAATGGAAATGCCTATATGGGGTGGTTAAGAATGGGGGCAAGACATGATTGCAAGAGGGACTTTACCTAACAATTGCAATCAGTGTAACTGGCTTATTGTACCCTCAATGAATCCCCAACAATAAAAAAAAAAAAGATAAAAAAAAAAAGAAAAAGAAGTGGAAGAAGAACCCTGTACACAAATCACATTACCATACGTAGGTATGTGTATACTATCAAACACTCGCCCCAAACCAAAACTATACATGAGCTAATGGAAAGACATACCCCCGACTCTTAGCTAGGACGTTTTGAAACACCACAATTAAAATTTTCTCTAATTCAGTTTAATTCACAAATTCTTTTGATCCCAATAAAAATACAAACAGCATTTATTTTTTCCCCTTAGGATAGGTGACTTGATACCAAACACAACTTAGAAAAAGTTAACATCAAAGAATTCCAGAGAAATAATAATAAAGAAAGGTATTCTATCACATAGCAAATATGCTTCATAGCTTCTTTAAAACACACAAAAATTTTGTTAAATACATTATTACCACCTATGTAGACAGAACAGTGAAACAGGGCCCAGAAGAATAATCTAGGATGCTCACTGCTTAACTTTTTAAAATAGATGGTACTAGGAAAACTAAATAACAATTAGAAAAATGATTTAATTTGCTCAATACCTCATACCAAATTTACGAATAATCTGTAAAGGAATCAGAGACCTAGGAAGAGGAGAAGGAAGGGGAGAGTGTGAGAAGAGAAGAGTGACATTTTTATTAACCTGGGGAGAAATAAAGAGATTGAAAGGGACAAAATGTCCCTAGTATATAAGGAACATTTAATGTTAAGGAATCAACAAGCCACAAATTATATAGAGAAGGGGGCCAATGACACTAACAAACAATCTTTAAGAAATTTAAAAATATGAGCATTAATATATGTATAGGTTGATGAGACATCATATATACTAAGAGAAATGCAAGTTAAAACAATCTGACTCATCAGATTGGCCAGTCTCCAAAAGCTTGATAATGCACTGTCTCGTGTAGGCTACAGAGAAACTTGCATTATCTTCTAACACAATTTGCATGCAAAATGGTAATAGAGTTTTGTACAGAATTTGGCAACATCAAACAAAGCTATATGTGCACTTATTCTTTGTCCAAGAAATCTAAGAATTTATCCCAAAGGTACACTTCCAGCAATACAAAAATAAAAATGTTCAAGGTTATTCTCTGCAGCATTATATGTGAACGCAACACATTAAAAATAGCCTAAATGATCACACATGAGAATTTTTTTGAACACATTATTTTATTGCATTCTGATTATACATCATACAGTACAGTGCTACTTTAAAACTAATAAGAATCTATATCTACCAGTATGAAGATATTTCCAAAATATATTGCTAAATTTAGAAAACAGAGTACCCAAAGTACATATTGTACACTGCCTTTTGTTTATAAAAGGAGGGAGAAAAAGTAAGTAAAAAAAAGATGAGGAAAAATCCCTTATTCTATGGATAGGAGGAGAATTAAAAAAGAAACTTTAATTGTTTGTAGTATGCTTATTCTTATATTTTTTATAGTATTGTGGTTATAGAGATCTTGAAACTCCTTCAATTATATTGTATAATTGAGCTAATGAGTAAAATCACTGATGTTAAAAGCTGGGGTTCTGAGTGAGAGAAAGAATTTGTGTGTCTATGAATGTGTACAATTAATGTGTGTATGTGAATTTATATTATGAATGTATGCATACACATACATAGGAATATATTAGGTTTTCTAATCACCCAAAGAGTCTAGAAGCAGTATCAATTATAATAGTAATGAGCGTATCTAGTATTCAGAGCTTAGCTTCTAAGAATCCCTCACTACCAATGGGAACCAGGATTCCTGGAGATACAGTGGATTCTCCAATGAAAGTGCAAAATGATCATGGGATGTCCAATTATCCAGAAGGAGGAAAGTGAACCCAGAAATGATGGGGACACGACAAAATCACTCAGGAGTTACTTTGAAAGATTTCCATAGCCAAATCTGTATAATTTTATCACCAAAATATACAAATAAATTGATGGGCTATGAAGTTTTAAATAAGTTAGGAGTGTGTTATTTCACTTGGACAATAAATATATCTAAAGATAAATAAATATGTACATAAAAAACAAATATGTACATGCAAGAATAAAAAGAGCACCTTCTCACAGTGACATGCCCATTTTTCAAGGTGATGTGAGAGGTGGGGGTGGACAGTCATCATTTTGTGATTCTCATGGTTAAAGTTGTTCTAGGTAATTGTCTTGGGGAGTGAGGGTTGATGGTAACAGTCCTGCCTCCTCTCAAAAAGTCTCCTGGAAATTGCTTATTATGTGGAAAGCTAAATATTGCTGTATGCATGGAGAAGTGTGGTGATGACTTGAGGATCACCAAAAAATGTCACCTTGAAGGACAATCAGGGACCTTGCCTCTATGGATGTGTGTGATACATGAGAAAGGATTCGGCCTCATTTGTACTTTCAGTT
Organism: Nycticebus coucang; assembly: GCF_027406575.1. NCBI lineage: Eukaryota > Metazoa > Chordata > Mammalia > Primates > Lorisidae > Nycticebus > Nycticebus coucang. The sequence goes on from NC_069781.1 coordinate 161,817,640, forward strand.
GTCAAGTGATGCCCAACTTGAATTAAATCCCTTTAGGCATTAGACAACCCCCAAACTGGGAAGTAGCCTATAAAATAACTGGCCTACATGATTCAAAGTATCAGGGTCATGAAAAATGAAATAATGTTGAAGTCAGTTACAAATTAAAAGAAGTCTAAAGAGAATACACAACTAAATCCAAAGCATGGCCGCAAACTATGTGCTGTGTCATAGTGGAAATGCTATCATAAAGCATTACTGGAGCAACATATGCCTTACTAAAAAGTGAAAAGCGTATGGATTGCTGTGCCAAGACTGAGAGTAAAGTAAGTCTTTTACCCCATCTGCACCTGATACTGTATGTCCTACAATATTCATATTCACACCATGAAGAAACAAGCAGACACCACTCATGGTAAATGCCTTCCTGCTGGGAACCATGCAAGGCAATTTACATCTATTAATCCAGGTAATTTTTAGATATTAAGGGGAAATTAACATTTAGATATTAAGAGGAAATCATTGCTCAGAAAAAAAAGAGACTTATGCAAGTATCCAATGTTCTTTCAAACCATGTTGCTTTAGATATTTACAGGAATTTTTGGTTTCTATATTTTAAACTGGTGACTCATTTTCTCCTGGATAAAAATATTAAAATCTGATACTTTCATTTAGTATTAGAAAATTATTTTGCAAAGTTTATCAAAGTTAATTTTGGCTTATTTGAAACTACTTTTGTTATGTTTTTCTATCTTTGTTGAAATTTATGCCAGGAAAAAAGAGCGTGTTTCGATATATGCGTACTTACGTAACAGGAATTCTCTTGGACTCTTAATATGAGCCATATGGGTGAGAAACTCAACAGATATATAACTATGTATAACAAAAAGTTTTCGAAGTATGTCTACAAGAAAAAAGAAAAAGTCATTTCTTGATCGAGTTTACAATATTGATAGAGAAGATCTGTCTGTATACTGTGTATTTTAAAATGAATAAAGTATACATCTTTATTTGAACTAAAAATTGATCCATCATATTTTGAAAATTGAATGGATTACAACATTGTTTATGTACAGAGACATTTCAAAACAGGTTTAATTTCCAATAGAATATCTAATTTGAAAAAAAAAATAAGTCCATTTTATACAGTTTAAGTCATATCTTTTCAAAGTTATAAACTCACTTCTTTTGACTTTGCTGCTGTCAACCTCTAGGTGAAATGTTCCAAAAGTTTGCATAGTGATTTTCCTATTAAAATGCAAATCAGTTTTCCTTAGTGATGAATATTAAATTAAAACCTCACATAAAGTAGAGACATGCCTTAATGGCTACAAATTTAAATCCAATCCTATGTTAAGATCTGAGTTACAGGTTCTATCATGAATGAAGTTTGCAAAAGTTGTTTCTTATACTCTTTCACACTTGATAATGAGATATTAACTGTTTAAAAAGTATTTCTAATGAGGGACAGATTTTTTTGTTTGTTTTTGTAGAGACAGAGTCTCACTTTATGGCCCTCGGTAGAGTGCCATGGCATCACACAGCTCACAGCAACCTCCAACTCCTGGGCTGAAGAGATTCTCTTGCCTCAGCCTCCCAAGTAGCTGGGACTACAGGCGCCCGCCACAACACCCAGCTATTTTTTGGTTGCAATTCAGCCAGGGCCGTGTTTGAACCCGCCACCCTCGGTATATGGGGCCGGCGCCTTACCGACTGAGCCACAGGCGCCGCCCTGAGGGACAGATTTTAATTGTTAACAGTAACAAACTATGAATAAATAGATATTTGAACTAATAATTAAATTTTATTTAAAAATTGTATATATTTAGTTATTAAGTTTGACAAACAATGTCCAAAGAATTTGGCACTATAATGTCATATTTTTATGATGAAAAGGAAAGATAATATTATTACTAATATTAATAATTTGCTATGATATCTTGTCCCTGTATGTTATTGACATATTTTATAGTATTCTTTAATAGCTCAAGAAATGAAATAGGCATTCTGGATTGGGTCATGACTAGTAGAAAGTTGGTTACATCCAAATAAAGTCTAAATTTTAGCTAAAAATAATGTGTCAATGTTTATTAGCCAGGGCTCTTGTGATTGTAAGTTTCTGAGACACAAGAGTGTACTCGGAAAAGGGAGCAATTATGAGTTTATATCACTGAGAAAAATAGATATGGTATGGCACAAACTTCGTGTCTCTCTGTCTTTCTCCCTCTCTCTCCTCTTTATTCTTTGAATTTTCAAATGCTGAAAAATTCTCTGCATTTCACTGACTGCCACTGTCAACCCTAACTTCAATACTTATCTGCTTAAATTCCAAGGGGAAAATATTTCTCCCTCCTCCATTATCTGTGCATTAAAACTACCAAAGTGGTAAAACTCATTTTAGTTACACATCCTTGAAATGATTACAAATACTATTACATTTTGGTCGACCAAATCTATGTGATCAAACTAGAACCTAGTAAAATACAGAAAAATAGTTTTACTGGGAAAACCAAGGCTATGCAACCATACTGCCAACACATCTCATCCCAGATGTGGCTCTTGATCCCATCATGACCTGTATATTTCTCAAATTATTATCCATCACTCCAAGTCTCCTTTCTTCACAAGATTATTGGTGACATGAGTTATGACATGATGCATTACTGATCTCTCTCCACGTTTACCTAACATTCTGAATGGCAAAATGTTTGACAAATGGAAATAGCAAGACAAAGAAATCAGTCTGAGGCAAGTAAAGAAAATTAGGAGTTAAATATGGGATACGGTTATGCTGCTCATTTTTACATGCAATATGGGATGTGCAAATTTTATCTCAGCTCCTTGATACTAGATTTTTTCCTCATTTAAAAATTATTTTGTAGATACCTTAAAACAAATATAGGATCTATACTTATTTAGACCCTATATTCTCTTGAGAAATTGGGCTACACCGTGATTTTTAGGAATAGAACTAGAGAAAAACTATCTTTTTTATCTCTTTTTATCTCCTTCTTGACACACACACACATTCATGCACAAACACACAGGGTCTTTGTCTCTGTCAGACAAATGAATAAATAAATAAATAAATATTTTTGTCTGGTCCTGAACTGGTCCCAGGAGAGCCATTGATTGATTGACTGACTCTGCTGTTTGGATAAAGGCCACCTTGGCTTGTGCTCCAGCCCTGTCATTTTTATTTGTTTGCTTGTTTTGTTTTGTGAAGACTAAGTAACCTTTTCTTTTGGTGACATTTTTCTCCTTCTAAACCTTTATTTTTCTCCAGAGCTCCCATTTCAAAGCCCACTGAGGTGATGCCCTATAGGTCTTGTTTTCTTTTTTGGAAGGATTGTTTTAAGTGAGGCTCAAAAAAAAAAAAAAATACAGGCAGAAGGCTGTGTAACTTATCCTCATTACTATAATCAGTGTGTTGAATATCATCAATAATTACATTTGTCATCCAACAGGATTGATGATTGCATTAAAGAGGCATCTGTGAAGTTCTGAATTCTGGTCCTGTCTCCTGAGATAAATAATCAGAGGCAGTGCCTTATGCATAGGACACAGTGCTGTCTGCCATGTGGTCCTACTGTCATGATGCAATTCAGAGGACCATGTTACAACATAACTAAGGCAGAAACGTATAGGCTGGGCATATAGACTGATAACTTATGAGGTGACCTGCACAAAATATGGCCTAATAGGGATTTTTTTTTTTTGGAATATGATTTGTTCAACAGAAAATATTATTTTTGCTGAGAAATTCTTTATGTTGGAGTCATACCAAGAAAGGAGATACAACAAGAGAAGCAATAATACGGAGGAGGACATATGTAGACATAAACAGATTCACAAACTAAAAGTTGCACAATAGAATCCAACATTCATTGAGTGCAAACTATGTTGCATTTAATGGGCTAATCATTTTAAGTGTACCCATTCCTTTCATACTCAAAGCAATGCTATGAATTATTTTATGATAACTATTAGATGAGGAAATTGAGAATCAGAAGCATTGGATAGCTGACTCCATTTGGAAACCTAGAAGCATGGTTCAAATGTGGTAGTTTGTTCTGGAATCTGTATTCTTAATGTTTCCAGTGTTGGAGCAATAAGCACCTGCTTCTGAGGTCAGCAGAGGTGCCCCGGAGTCCCTGGAATAGAACCACAGGAGAGGAGCCGCTTGTTTTCCATAAACCCATATTCTGTGTTTCCTTCCTTCAGAATTCCTGCACTTCCAGCATGTTCTGAAAATCAGATTGGCTACATATGAGCAGACGTATGTTTCAAAGGGTCTAACACAGTGCTAATTTCAATAACTCCACTTAAAAAAAAATACTTTAGATCTGTGGTCATCCTAGGCTGCGAATCACTACCAGTATGTGGGGCTGTTAGGAGCTGAGCTGCTCAGCAGGCGACGAGTGGTGAGTGTGCCAAGGAGGCTTCATCTGGGTTAACAGTCTCTCCCCATCGCTTACCTCACCTCCCGAGTTCTGCCTCCTGTCAGGGCAGCATCAGATTCTCATAGGAGCAAGAACCCTACTATGAATTGTGTAAGCAAGCGATCTAGGGTGCAGGCTTCTTATGAGAATCTAATGTCTGATGATCTGAGGTGGAGCTGAGGTGGTGATGCTAATGTGGGGGTGTCTAATTGCAGGAAAAAAAGTTCAGGGTTCCCACTCATTCTGTGTAATGGTGAGTTGTACAATTGTTCCATACATACATATGTATGCATATATATCAAACAAATTACAATGTCATAATAATACAAATAAAGTTCACGATAAACGTAGTGCTCTCGAATCATCCTGAACCCTCCACCCCTCCAGTTCTAGGAAACATTGACTTCCATGAAACCATTCCCTGGTGCCCACAATGTTGGGAACTGCTGCAGTAAATAATTTTTGTCAATGGAATTCAATAAGGCAGAGGTGGCAAGGGTAGATTTCTATTTTGTTTTAAATTCAGGCTTTTTTCCTCATAGGCAGTCATGTTGTAAAAACCTTTTCTCCTCCTTGCTTTTTAGTCCCTGCATAGTGTCTGAATGTGTTTAGGGGAAAATAAGTGAATTAAAGAAACAATATGAAGGCCTGATAATAACCATAACATATGCACATATAAAGAGCCACTAATACATGCTGGAAACTTGAGAGAGCAACTGTTCATCAGGGTGCTAACCATGGACTAAACTACTCTGTTGTGTCTTAGTGTTATCATATCTAGAATTTAAAGGTAGAAAAGGGAAGATTAATAGGGAAAAAATAATATGAGAGAGGAGTAGTAATAGAGAGCATGTACCCTGTATAGAGGATAGCAAATATGATTTATATGATAACCAAAAGTAATATGTGTCAGTTTATTGAGCATTCCCTACAAAAAAAAAAAAAGAAGTCACTTTTGACAAATTTGGCAACCACAAGAAAATAAACATTATGCTAATGACTTTGGTAACAGAGACCACGATACATCAGCTTTAAAAGTCTTTAAATCCAGTTGATATCTGTAATGGGAACTCGTATTGTCATTTGGGAGATTAAAGTGTTTCATTTAACACTCGTGAAAGCTCAGATGTGAAAAGTAAAATATCAGTGGTTGTTAACAGTAATGATTTTCAAATCAGAATCATTAACGAAATAGATTTCTAGAAGAATTGGGGATAAAAGCTGTTGCAACAGCACGTCAGTTTATGAGGGTGTTTCGATTAAAGAAAGAAAAAAAAAGAGATATTGACTAATGATTGAAGAGTTGAAGCTCAAAAATATCGACTCTAACTTTTAAGTAGATGAATGGGAAGTTATACAGAAAGCACCATTGACTGGTGCTAAATTCTTAGCACATTCTTTCTCTTAGAGAGGTTGAACTGAACTCTGAGCTCATATTGAATTCACAGGAGCTTCAAGGGAGTTCACATTAGCACAACAGGGGGTAAAGCAAGATCAGATTGTGTCCTTTCAACGCCTTCAGTGTTCAGTGTCTCAGAAGTCAGTGGGAATTCTCAGTGTGGCGAAACTCAACAGGGGCAGTGAATGAGGAATGACATCTGTACCTTTTTTGCCCTGCGAGGCAGACCAGAGCCTCATATAATGAATGAGCTAATTTATCATTTGGAACTCATTATTAGAAACCATTCGTTGTGTAAGCAGATTATTAACCATTTAAAGTGGGTAACTTTTCAATACTCCAAAAAGTGCTCATTATTTAAATTAAAAATAAAAGCCTTGAAATTGAAGAATCCAGGTATAAAACGAAATTGATTTTCTAGTTTTGAAAGATTGTGCACATTACCAGTGCTGTCTTCCCTACAACAGCAATAGCAGCACACATTTATTTCCTAAAATAGACACACTTATCAAATGTATGACATACTTAACATTGCCTACGTTAGTATCTGATGTGAAAACGTCGCACTGAGACTATGTCCTTTACTGCTTTTATTCTATTGGAATTTTCTAGTATTGCCAAAGTTAAAATGTGATAAATTATTAATGTGATAATCTAAAGAAAAACAAACAACACATGTACTTATTGTCAAACTGGCATTTACTGATGAGTACACATGTACACAGAGCTAAGTAAAATCAGTGGAAATCAAGCAGGGCCTGGGGGTAAGAGAGGATGGGTGAAATCCTATCTGAGGTACAATGAACACTATCTGTGTGATGGGTACACTTAGAAGCTTGATTCAGGTATAACAAAATCAATACATGTAACCAAAAACACCATACCTCTATAATATTTTGAAATTATATATAAAAGAAAAGCCTGAGTGGATATTTCATCTAAGAAGAAAATATTCACATGGTAAATAAACATATAAAAATATGCTGCAGCCAGGCACGGTGGTTCACGCCTGTAATCCCAGCACTTGGGAGGCAGAGGTGAGTGGATTACTGAGCTCACAGGTTCAAGACCAGCGTGAGCCAGAGCTAGACCTTGTCTGTAAAAATAGCCAGGCTTTGTGGAAGGCACCTATAGTCCCAGCTACTTCAGAGGCTGAGGCAAGAGAATCACTACAGCTCAAGAGTTTGAGGTTGCTTTGAGCTATGATGCCTTGGAACTCTACCAAGGGGAGACAAAGTGAGACTCTGTCTCAAAAAAAAAAAAATATATATATATATAAATAAATAAAAATAAAAATAAAAGTGTTTATTAAAATAACATGCTGCACATCTTATGTCATCAGAAAAATGCATATTGAAAGTATAATGTGATACCAGTACAAACCTATTAGAATAGCCAAAGTCAGAACACTGACAACACCAAATGCTGATGAGGAGGTGAAGCAACAGGAACTTTTATTTATTCTGGTAAGAATGGAAAATGATACAGGCGCTTTGGAGAGAGCTTGGGAGTGTCCTCTAAAGCTAAAGATAGTCATACCAGATGATTCAGCAATCACACTCCTTGGCATTTACCCAAAGGTGGTAAAAACTTGTGTCTACAAAAAAAAAAAAAAGAAAGAAAGAAAATTGGTGTTTATAGCAGCTTTATTCACAATTACCAACAGCTCAGAGGTGCTTCAGTAGGTGAATAGATAAATAAACTCTGGTAAATCTAGACAATGGAATATTATTTTATGCTAAAAAACAGGTTAATGAGCTGTGAAAATACATGTAGAAAACTTAAATACTTTACTGAGTGAAGGAAGCCAATCTGAAAAGACTATACGATTCCAACTACATGACATTTTGGAGCAGGCAAAACTATGGACAAAGTGAAAATCAGTTGTCAGAGAGGTTAGTAAGAAAGGAAGGATGAACGTGAGGTGTACAGAGGATTTTTTAGGAAAATTGAAAATACTCTGTATAATATTATAATGTAGAGACATGCCCTTACATATTTGTCTAAATCATTAGAATATACCAAGAGTGAACCCTAATGTAAATGATGGACTCTAATTGATAATGATGTAGCAATATAGGTTCACCAATTACATTAATAACAAATGCACCACTCTAGTTCGGGGTGGGGTTGAAATGAAGGAGAATTTGCATGTGTTGAGTGAAGAGTATATGGGAAATCTGTATAACTTCTTCTCAATTTTGTTGTGAATTTAAAATTATAAAGTTTTAAACAAATGATTGGTATAGGTATATGTGTGTGTGTGTGTGTGTGAAAGAGAGGCTTGCAGGGAAAGGGAGAAAGAAAAAAATGCAAAGGGGTATGAGGCGGAAAGAGAGAAGGAGAGAAGAGAAGAGAGAATCTAAAACTTTCCCTCTTTCTTAGTGGAGCTCACTGAACATATTTTACAGTTGACCATTCTCGGAAGTTTGAAAGGAGCTAACGCAAACCCAGATGCAGCCATCTAGAGACTTGCTGCTAATGAAGTCCAGTAATCCAGCTATTTTATTTCTCTGGAAATACTCATATTTCATTTTTTTCCTTTAATTCTGAATTCAAATGTTAATTGCATTAAAATGTACCTGGTTAATTTGGGGGAATTCATTTTTACTTCCTTTGTTCTTGATCAATTCCCAACAGTCTTACTCCAAAAATGCTCAATGACAGAACAAATGAACTCTAGACAGGTTTGTGGTATTTTTGTGCTTTCTATATTTGTGTAATATATTACATATTCCGTTGAGTTACGGTGGCTTATGTATTTGTTTTTCTCACTGTGCTTGCAAGTCTCTTTTGGGCAAGGGTCATTTTCTTCTCCTTCTTGCATTTCTGGAGATGGCAGTCTCAAAAAATATTACCATTGTCTTTGCTGTGTAACAGTTTATAAAAGGCTTACACGTACATGTGAGTCAGTGGAATATGTGCCATTATTTTCATTTTATTGATGGCACAACTATGGATTAAGGAAACCTTTCATCAGTATAGTGGAAGGCCTGTGATTCAAATGTATATTTCCAGAATCCAAGTCTAGCGTGCATTTGGCGAAGCCATGTTTATCTAAACATTCATGGTCTCCAAATTGTCACATTACATATGTCCAAAAATATATTTAAATGTCCACAGTAGTAATTTAAAATAATTCTAAAGGTGATTTTTTTTTTTAAACACAAAAGTGAATCTAACAAGGGATAGCTTCAGACGTGAATCCTCCATAATGACAAAGATGACACTGGAAGGAGGGTAAAACTGCCCTAGCGTCTCTGATGTTCACTTTTCTTGGGTTTAATTATACATGTAATATGCAAATCACAACTTTCTGAATGTACACAGATTCCACAAACAAACACAAGTTCATTTTCAAGAGCGACTTTAATTTTCCTTCTTTTTATCCTAATTGACAACATTCATAGAAGGAGCACAGAGTGAGCAGTAAAAAGTCAGGAAAATTAAATACGGAGACACTCTGAACTGTATAGCATGTCTCCTCTTTCCGTAAGAGAATGAAATATTGTCAGTGCCCTTTATGGTTTTAATTAAGTATGTCAGTATAATACTTAATTGAGAGAAATATGCAAATGATTGTTTCTTTATAAGGCCAAAGCTAAATAAATATAGCATTCTGCAGGTACCCGTCTTGTTATATAATCTATGCAGAAGTATTGTGCAGATTAAGTTATTAGAAGTGGTTCTTTCTACCTAGATAGTTGTTGGGAACTATCTAGGTAGAAGCTATGAACTAGAACTATGTTGTTCCCAACATTTTCATGCTTAGGGAAATACTAGTGAATTTTCATTAAAAAAAAATAATAACATGCAATGCTTTTCTTGGAGAAAATGAAATGACCGATCCAGCAGCCAGCATATTCCATATCTGTCTGTGTTCTGGCTTCTGTGGAAGGAGTGTGTGAAGAAGAGCTCATTACTCAACCATCTCTCCTTGAGCACCAATCCAAGCATTTGATTTAACTTGGGAGAATGGACGCAGCTTGTCTGCCTGGATGTTAATGACTAGCAGACCTCTGAGATACTGTAAGAGTGGGGATTAGGAAGAACCTTGTTAACCTTGTACTTGTATGAATCACTGTACCTGTCATCACAGATATATGCCCCAAACTCTTAGTACCTCTTCTTCTGCTTTTTCTGAGACAGCCTAACATCCAAATCTTATTTCCAACTCTTCTTGAATATATGTATTTCTCACTTTTTATCCTATGCATTTGTAATACTCTTCTATTGAGATCCCTCTTCCCTTCTCTGCCTTTTGAAATTTTACTCATAATTTTCATCAAACTTAAATGCCCTTTCTACAATGAAATCTGCCCTGATTCCTGTAGGGATCATTTGTTGCTCACTCTCTGTGACTTCTCGAGTGCCTTATGCTGGTCTGTGGTATGTGTGTATCACAGTTATTATAATACATTGCCATTAATTTGCTTTGTAGTGCTTTCCTCCACCCTTCCACATCTGCCCCCAAATTATGACTTTTTTTTTATTGCTCTGAACCTATTGTTATTCATCCTTTATAGTTCATTCTCCCAGTTCCTTTGAGACTTAATGGGCATGTAATAGATTATGGCAATTTAAAGTTCCTTTAGGTGACAACTTTATTGCTAAGTGTCTAAGATATATTATTGATAAAGATTGTATTAGGCATTATTTGGGATAAATATTCAGATGTTCATTGGACAATATAGTCAGCAGAATGAAAAAATGGTTTTCTAATTATGCAAAGGACTCAAGAAACATGTTTTGACCTTACATTTTTAAAATACTTGATGTCAATTTAAAACATGGCTATACTTACTCAACCTTTTCCTCATCAAGCAAGGATCATCCTGAACTGTTATGTCTTATGTGAATTTGAGGATGGTTAATTCAAAGAGAAATAAACATTATTTACCCTCTGATTATAAATGTCTGCATTTTATAATCAGCAATTATAACTGCATATAGCATCAATCCCTCTCTTAGCTATTATGCATGAATTTTTATTTCTTTATTTCTGCTTATCTTTAGTAGAAGTACATATTCCATTACTTTTAGGATAGGACAGAAATGCCAATTTATGGAATGGATCCATTTTCTTCAGCCCAGCAGGGGCTTTCTCACCTGTGTGCCTTGATGCATGTACTTTTTCAACCTTGGCAACCTTCTTCACCCTTTTCACCTACATCACTCTTTGTCTACCAAGGAATCACAACCATCCTTATTTTCCAAGCCACCTCTAACTGTCAGATGTACTCAAATAAACATGTCTGATCTGTGCCCCAACAAAATATTCCTTACTTCTTGTTTTCACTCATGTACTAATCCTTCTGTTCAACAATCTTTAGTGGGCAGCATTTTTATGTTTGGAACCAAGAGTACAGTGGTAGACAATAGCATCCATGATGTTGTTCCTCCCAGAGTTAAATCTGGTTTAGAAAAGCACCTTGCATCACACATTTCAGGCAGTATTAAATGTGTGTGTTTTTCTCCCTGTTAGATTCTGAACATTTCTCGTGGACAGAGCCTGCATTTTGTGTTATACTCTGAGCACCTCTGGCAGGGTGAAGGGGTATCCAGTAAATTTTTGAATAAATGGATATCCAAAGAACTTTGAATTTGTTTCATCTCACTCTCAATCAATTTGCTAGTAAATATTCAGTAAAATCTTTAATCCTAAGTCTTGATAGAGTTAGGAATATGCTTTATATTCTCTTGCAAGGCAGTGTTCTACATAAAATTGGAGCTCACTGAATATCTTTTGATTGCATGAAGGCCACTATGATCGTGTCCCCTTGCAACAATCCATATGAATGAGCATAAGTGTTAAAGTAACATTAGGTGTTACTGTTTCTGTGTTTTGGGTATGTCCCATTGAGTATTTAATCACACCTCAGCCCTAACGATGTCAGCTCCGTGAAAGTAAAGCCCTTTGTTTAGTGTCAAGGCATGAACATTAACATGAACAATATGGATGAGTGAACACCACATACACACATAATCACAGCTTCCAATAACTTGGTTCATGTTGTTAGCACATGTACCCGTAATTCCTCTTTTGCCCTATTAATTAATAGAAGATCAAAAGCCATTTACCCAATGTTTGAAGGGTATTGAAGATGCTTCCTGAGAAGTCCTTAATGGACAGGAAAGATACTACACTTGTTTTGAAAACCAAGGTATGTCTATTCTATCAGATATAATGAGAGCTCAGCAAGGCAGTGGTTGGACTACTACCTGCACAGGAGATAATAGGCTTCTGCAGAGAAACCAGTCTTTGTGGTTCACTGGTCTGGTGACTATCAAGTGGACACCAAAATATTTGACACTAAAGGGAAGAGACATTCACAGAGAAACTTAAAGGAGACCTAAAAACATTTTTTGTTGGACTCAAAATTTAAAATCTGATACAAGTGTATGTTGTAACTGAGGAATTATAATCTTTTCCCACTTACCATTTGTGTTATATCTTCTTATCAGAATAACATATTGGAATAATTTATATCCATTATTACAGTTAACAAAAAGAATTTGCCAATCCCAGTTTCCCTAGGAATAAGCAATGATCGTGTGACTGAAAATAAGTAAAGGATGAATTTTTTCCACTATTTTACATATGAAGAAAGCTAACCTTAAAAAGAGTAGACATACGGTGGATAACAGACTATAACAGACATTGTTGTTTGGCAGACCTAACTCTCATTCTCTAATCTTCTTGTCCAGTGCCCACCTCCACTTAAAAGACTGGACAAGTGTTCCCTATAACCCAACCTTGTCTGCAGCTAGAGTGACTGTTTGGTGACTTATTATTCTAGCATTGTGGTTACTGGTGTGGATACTGGAGGCAAATCCTTGAGTTTAAATGTTATACCCCATGATCATATTGATGTACACAGCTATGATTTAATAAAAAAATAAAATAAATAAATAAATAAATAAATAAATAAATAAATAAATGTTGTATGACTTTGGGCAATGAAATGACTTTACTGTTTCTAAGTTCTTTCTATTTGAAATAATTTGAGTATCTACTTCATATGGTTACAGTGAGGTAGATAACTTCAATGGGTTATTATATGTAAAGTGCTTAGAAAAATGCCTGGCATATAATAAGTGTGATGAACATATAAATCATAATTATTTTGTTTTTGTTGTGAACCTTGGCAAAGAAGATAGAATTGGAAGTCAGCTGTCACATTAAGAAAGCTTTCACTTTCCTAATAAAAGGAAGAGTTGTGTTGGCTCCACCCCACCTTTGTGATAGTGATGGTGAATCCAGAATCAACTTCTGTAGCTGGAACACAGACGGTGGACATCTATGAAAATGTAAGCATTGGGGGAAGTTTAAGAGAATTAGAGAGAAGTAGAAATTGGCATCAAGTTTTTGCTATACCCAAACCTTCTATAGAGTTAAGCCAATTTTATGTTAGCTGCGATCCAAAGCATTCTTCACTGATATGCTGGTAGAGCTGGGCCAAGGGCTCAGTCTTATTACCACCAAAATTATGTGAAATGTGCTTGGTTTATCCAATTGTTCTAGAGAGAGACCACATTTTATGAAGAGTTTCAAAGATAGCCTCTGGAAAGCTTACGTCTTTTTGGATCAAATGACTTTGTCCCCCAGTTAACATGGTGATACATTTTGACTATGACATTAAGTTAACTGTCCAGATTACATGGTGAGGGAGTGAATTAATTTGTAAATCACTGAAGACACTGGCCATTTTTGAGACTTTCTTCTTATAGACATTTTAACATGATCCATGACATTTTAGCATTATTGAAAAAGTGTATAGACTTTGTACTTTAAGTAGTCAGACATCAAGATGATGTCCACCTCCCAATATTCACACTTCTGTCTAGTTTCCTCTCACATGGTACAGATGATGGAGTGTGTCACCAGGAGCAGAGAGAGAGCAGAGCGATAGTATGTTACCTTTGAGATTAGGTTGAAAAAGACTACAGTTTCTCTCTTGGATGTTTGCTTTCTCAGATCACTCACTCTAGGCAAAGCAAATTGCCATGTTACGAGGACACTTAGGCTGCATATGGTGAGGCTCACATGTCAAGGAATAGAAACCTACAGCCAAAAATCAGCAAGACACTGATGTCTGCCAACAAACACAGGAGTGAGCTTAGCAGTTAATTATCCAGCTTCCATTAAACCCTAAGATGACTACAGTTCCAGCCAACATCTTAATGGTGACCTTGTAAGAGACCTTAGACCAGGCTACTCCTCAACTGTGACCCCCAAAAACTGTGTGAGTTACCAAATCTTGGTTGTTTTAAACTACTAACATTTTTTATTTTATTTATTTATTTAGTAAATCCATAGGAGTATATATGTCAAAGGGGAAAATAATATGACAAATGTTATTTGTCCCAGGGCATAAACTGGTACATATTTGGCATCCTATTAATATGTGTTTCTTTCTTTCTAAAAAAAAAAAAAAAAAAAAAAAACGTAAATTTAAAAAATACAAAATAAAACCCCCTAAAATCCAATTTAATAATGGTATAAACTACTTCACTCATATCTTAAATCTATGCATGTCATTATGTTTCTGTTTCAAAATTTACTTATTCTTTTAAAAGGATATTGTACAATCATGCATCGTATGTAATATATAGCCACACATTGAGGACAATTTATTTTCATTCATATATATTGAATGTTAGGGCCTACTCAAGTAAAACATAGTTGTAGTTTAATCTAACAGTGATGAATTACTGGAGTGAATTCATGCAAACAGGGAAATTGAAATTAAATTCATCACACCAAGGAAAACACTTCCTACCCATGTAAATTAGCAGCTTTTCCGCTAAAATCAATTTGTTTTGGTAAATTATGCAAAAATCCTCAAAGGGCTTAGGTAAGTAATTTATTATACTCTTGGCTGTTTCATAATGTTAGGAAATAAAATGTATTCACACAGTATTAGATGGTATAAACTGAGAACTTTAGTGACAATTTTTGTTTATTACAATTAATCTAACTTGACTGCACTGTCAGAACACCCACATTATATAGGACCTATAATTTTTTGTGCTGGTGCTTAGAGGATGCTGTGTAAAAATCAAAATCCATACTAAAACCAAACCAAACAAAAACAAACACACACACAACTCTTGCTTTTTAAAGTACTGATTATTTCATGAAATATTTTATGGTACAGATCAGTAATTTCAATGAAAAATGCCTTGAATTTTGTAGTTCTAAGATAGCAAATCAACTTTCCAAGCCAGCATAAGAATATAAATTTGCACAAGTTTTTTTTTTTTTTTTGTAATTGATGGTGTAATTCAAAGAGAATGTCTTTGTTTATCTGGAATTTTGTGTTGGGATGTATTACCAAATCCAGTATGCACTTGTAATCACATAGTATTTTCAATTTTCAATTAATGCAGTGAGGTAGAAATCTTATTTTTAGTACATAGTATCTCAAAAAGTCTCTCATAAAATCACCATACATGGGGAAAATGGGAAATTATAGCTAAATATACCTTTATTTACAAAATATTCATTACAACATTTTATAAAATTTTTACAAAATACAAGAGAACCTCCAAAGTTGACCACCTGTCTACATTAACCATCTCCTTAAGTTGACCTCATTTTCATAGACCAGACATGAACCACATGTACTCAATGGAAGACTGATCTCATATATTGACCATCTCTGTAAGTTGTATCTTGACCACTTGGACAGTGACACACAATATTAATTTACCCTCTATAACTTGACAAGTTGACTCTACTCTACGGCAAGTGTTTGAAGGTGCGGGTTTTGTCCCTTTGTTTTACTCTTTCTGTGTAAGTTCTTCTTAAATGTTTTACTCTTACAACATGTTGGATTAGACTTAGGGTCTTATTGTTTGATCTTCTGTGATTGTAATTTTTGGTATTTTATACTTTATGGCGTTTTATCTTTTATTTTTTATTTTAATTTATTGTTGAGGATTAATTGAGGTTACAAGAAACCAGGTTATACTGATTACATTTGTTAGGTAAAGACCCTCTTACAATCATGTCTTGCCCCCAAAAGGTGTGGTACACACCAAGTCCCCACTCCCTCCCTCCTTCCCTCTCTCTGCTATTCCTTTCCCCACCCCTCCCTCCTTCCTTCTCTCTCTGCTATCCCCTTACCCCACCCCAACATGTCATTAATTGTCATTAATTGTCCTCATATCAAAATTGAGTACATAGGATTAATGCTTCTCCATTCTTGTGATGCTTTACTAAGAATAGTGTGTTCCACTTCCATCCAGGTTAATACAAAGGCTGTAAAATCTCCATTTTTTTTTAAATGTCTGAAGAGTATTCTATGGTGTACATATACCACAGCTTGTTAATCCATTCCTGGGTTGGTGGGCATTTAGGCTGTTTCCACATTTTGGCGATTATAAATTGAGCTGCAATAAATGGTCTAGTGCAAGTGTCCTTATGATAAAAGGATTTTTTCCTTCTGAGTAGATACCCAGTAATGGGATTGCAGGATCAAATGGGAGGTCTAGCTTGAGTTCTTTGATGGTTCTTCATACTTCCTTCCAAAAAGGTTGTATTAGTGTACAGTCCCACCAGCAGTGTAAAAGTGTTCCCTTCTCTCCATATCTGCACCAGTATCTCAAGTTTTGAGATTTTGTGTTGTGGGCCATTCTCGCTGGGGTTAGATGGTATCTCAGGATGGTTTTGATTTGCATTTCTCTAATAATTAGGGATGATGAGCATTTTTTCGTGTTTGTTAGCCATTCATCTGTCTTCTTTAGAGAAGATTCTATTCATGTCTCTTGCCCACGGATACCTTAATTATCCTGAACGATTCTCCACATGGTTGGTAAAAATGATCTTACAAAACGTGAACTTGGTTTGGCTCTGCATAAAATATTTAATGGTTTATTTCGGCCATGGTATGAATAACTACCTGAAAACTGATTTTATGATCTCCTGCATCTTGGATTAAACTAGTTGTCCAGTGTTAGTCCTTTCTGTATGCTCTTCTTGCCTGATACATCAAATCCCTTACCTATTCAAAACATATCATCAATATCCCAAAATACATTATTATTATTCTATCTGTGTAAATATGCTCTTCTCTTTTAAAATCACTAAAATATAGAGGACTTTACCCTTTTTGTATTACATAATTTAGAGCACTTAAAATTAAATCTTTTTTTTTTTTTTTATGTTCTTGCTCACTGATATGTAAGCTCCATGAAACCCAACACCGTACTTACATGGTTCATCAGTAATTATATAGGTGGGTGTATATGTGTGTGTGTGTTTGTAGGTGCGCACACACTTATATTTCAAATAATATAAACTTTTTTCTACTAACTTGGATTATACTCCACCTTGCTTTCTCTTCTATCGCCAAGGTTTTCACACTCCATTGCACCTGATTACTTGCAGTATTGCTCAGATCATTTGAGAACAGAAAGCTCACTTTGTCTCTCAGAAAAATATCCATCTAGCTATACAGTGTCAATCAATATGTATAGATTGAAAGGTATCACATCGTCATGACTGTGGAATGAAAACATGATAATAATCTTGAAACCATGGAATCGTCTTAATTTATTTACATTTATATTAGGATAATTTGACCTGTGTTATCTTGTGCTTTTGATAATAGAGTAGGAGTAATCCATTTCTGTGTACATTTCTAAAACAAATGGTTTAAAAAATAAATTACTGCATGGTTTCAAATTACATTGGCATCCATTGTCCATATGATTCTTAGGAAGGCACAGAGATTGAATTTGGCCAAGATTCCTTCTTTTCTACCCTACTCCTCGGGGAACTGAACTCAGTTTGATGACTTATAAACTTAAACCTCTGGCTCCAAATGTCAGATCCTATGTTCTTTCTATTCCAGCAGGAATGAGTTAGTATGTTCCTTTGTGACACAATACTTCTTTATTGATAATTGAAAAAATTAAAACATATATTTATATTGTGTTCTGGATACATAGCATTTTATATATACAGCTTAATGACACTACTAAAATGTTAATGTGGCAATACTTCAGTTTTAAGGAGACCAAATTCAAAATCAAGCGCTCAAGGGTTTTTCTTACTATGTGTATTTTTATTACTGTTCGTATTTCTTTCTTTTTATTTTCTTGTTGAAATTCCTGGGTAGATTATAATTATACCTTTTACCATATCATTTTTAATACGTTATTTTTAGAAATGTTTATAATCTGAACATTCTTTCTTTTATAATTTCTACATCAAACTTATTAAACATAATAAATTACATCCTCAACAAAATAAATATATATATAATTTAATTACTTTATATTAAAGAACACATTAAACATTTAAAGAAAAAATTCTTTCAACTTTGAGAGTTTTTTATAATAATATTAATATCAGGTTTAAAGCTTTGCAAAGTTAATTGACTATAAGTAATGTATCTAAAGTGTGTAAATTTGTTAAAAACCCATGATATTATCCAAAAGGTGCTTAAATTAATTATTAAGTACTTGTTCAATTTAAGTGGCATGGGAAGTTTTGTAAAGCCCAAACCAATGGTTTTATTCCAGACTTCTCTCAGCTTCTCTCATTAATCTTGCAGTAAATGATGCTAACACAGGAGTTGCAGGGTGCATCAGAGTCTGCTTACTCTCCGTTTGTGGTCCCCAGTGGGTGTAAGGTTGTAGCAATTAAGGCAGTGTGTGTGCTGTTTTGAGGCACCACAAAGATAGATTAATTAGTTTGCAAATGGTCCCTGTGACATTGCCAACAGCGCCTTTGATGGGCCTGGTCCAAGGTGATTGAGTCTGAATACATTGATGGATAGACAATCTCAAAAGAAGGAAAATGACTATGAGAAGGAAAGGGGAAGCATCTGGTGCCTGTAACAATGAACACTTCATGGATACAGTTTTCAGAGACTCAAATCCTTCTCTATAAAGAAATAAGTTTTAAGAAAAATACCAAACTATTTATTATTCATTTTATCATAGGTTTAATCTTATAAGCTAATTTGAAGGTATAAGTTAATTTTACTTTATAGCTAATAATGATTGTGTCTAAATGATCATAAATAAATAAACTATATATCTAAATATATATTGCCCCATTTGGAATAATTCCTACAAAACTAGACATTTATTTAAATAATGAAGATATTATTTAAATTTGATCACAAACCAATTTTGCGATCCTTATCTCATTTCAAATGTTAAAGTAATTAGTGAGTAATTATTCTCACTGAGCCTTCATAGATTCTATGTCCAGTTCTAGGGCTAGAAAGGGAAGGGTGGGACACATGTTAAAGAGATAGGAGATCACAGGCTGTTGGGAGAGGTAAAGAGGACTTAGAAAGAGGAATTCTGTTTGCATGTGAGCCTCCAAGAGCCAGACACCAAGAACCAGAGCCCTCCTGTGTATCAAAATCTGATCCTTGAATTTGAGACATGGGTAGTGGTGGTGGTTTATCAACACGTTTCAAAAATAACTCCAGAAAACCAGAGTCAATGTTAAGGGATTCTTCAAGGACATTAGGG